>NC_053425.1:89695041-89842728 GCF_007990345.1 Gossypium hirsutum | reverse complement strand
TGACACCCCTAATTTGACCCTAGTCGAAAAGTAGTTTCGGGACCACAAAATCGAGTCATAAAAATAATTAGCCGTCATATTTTATGACTATTATATGTGAATACGAATGTGTGAAAGTTTTAAGCTCTGATTTAGTAAATTGCATGTGAATTTAGTCAATAGGACTTATGTGTGACACTTTTGAAATGTGATAGGTCAAAACATAAGGATCTATTAGTGCATGAAATAAAAAGGGTGGACTTGCATGTCAATTTCCCCCTAATTAGTAGTGGCCGGCCATGAGCATGAGAGTGGACAAAATGTTATGGGGTGAAACATGTTGGAAACATGTTGTGTTAGTGTGTTATGGGAGAAAGAATATAATAAAAGTTAATGAAATAAATGAAAAAACATGTTTGAGGTGAAAATAACAAGGCCATTTTCTTCTTCTTCTTGCCGTGAGTTGAGAAAGAAAATAGAAACCTTTGAGCTTAGGGCATTCGGCAAAAGAAGGCTTCAAATAAGGTAAGGTTCATGTTATTTTCTTTGAAAAGTTGTGAATTTTGGTTGGTTTTGAAGCTTGCAACAAGACCCATGTGAAAATTTTTGTGTTCATGAAGCATGTAGCAATCGGTCATGAGCTTAATGGGGTATATTTTGTATGTTTGATGATTTTGGGAGGATAATTAATTCTAGTTGAGTATGAACAAACTAAATGTGCTTGATGGCTCAAATGAGCTTGGAAAGTTGGCCAATGTTGTTAAGTTCATGAATTAGGGCATAATTTCATTCGGCCATGGAAATTGAGCATGGAAAAAAAAAACTGGTGTGGGATATATGAAGCTGAAAATTTAGTTTGAAGTGTGGTAATTGTGTTAAAGATGAACATTAAACCTTAAAGCATGATTTAGTTTAACCAAGGGAGAACTTGTATATTTGTATGAGGGCATGTTTGAACGTGTATTGATAATTGATTTTGAAGGTTCGGCTTTATGCCTTGATAGTTGGTTTGAAGTATATGATGCCTTGGTATAAATATATGTGCATTTGGTTACCTTCATAACATGCATTTAAAGTGTCCTTTGGATGCAATTGCTTATGCACTTGAGGGGATATGAGTTAATTTTCTTTATGGCAAATTTGGATAAGAAGCTAACTAATAATATGCTAAGGTAGTCATGTGGATAATCGGCTTTGTGAATATTATTAAAGGTGTAATTAGTTATATGCATAGGTCATCGGAAAAATTGACCACATAACTAGTATATGTATATAAGGCGACATGGTGATACCTAGGTAAATGTATTTGGGATGGTTTTTATGAAATACCGAATGTGTGCAGATGTATCAAGGTGTTGCCTTATGTATGAGTTTCATTGAGAAGATTTACCTTGTTGTTTTTAATGATATAACAAGGTGATTAAAATAGTTTAAATTTGTTAATTAAGCTCAAGAGCATAGAGGGGCAATTTTGGATAAAGAGAAAGTAAACGAATAGCCGTGGATATCTAGTCGTCGACCACTTCCGAGGTAAGTTTTAAGTGATTAAACGTTGAGTAAATTCAATCATAATAGGACATAATGAGTTGATTTAATAAGATATGATGTGGCCATGATATGTCTTAAACTCAAATGGTAAGTTCATATGTGTTCGGACTTGGAAAGTTAAGAGCAAATTGTAATAATTTGCTTTGGACAGCAGCAGTAACGTGATTTTAGAAAATCACTATAAATTGTTGGTGTGGAATTATAGGCTGAATAAAATATGTAATCAAGGCTTAATTAGTATAGTTTCTTATAAAAGAGACCTTGTGAGCAAACAAATTTCCTATAAAGAGATATTTAAAGTTGTGTGAGACGGTGTCAGAATGACTCCGAAATCCCCTGTTCTGTTTTTAGAAAATCATTATAAATTGTAAAAAATGGTTATAAGATAAAATTTATATGCTTAGACTCCTTAATGAGTCTAGTTTCAAATGAAATCAAATACAACACATTTTGAATTCTGTAAAATGAGAAATTTGATTCGTAGTGAAGAGTGGTCAGATTAGTCAAACAGTGAAACAGAGGAAACTTTAAGAAAAATCTGGTATTGATTGGCCAAACCTAAAATTCTGGAAATTTTATGGATGGAATATATACGAGTCTATTCAGGAAAAATTAACGGCAAGTGATTTGGAGTTTTTTAGCTCCGGTTATAAATAATTTAGTGACCATTGCTCAGGAAAACAGCTCGTAGTGAATATGTGATTTTGTTGTAAACATGGATAAAACTTGTTTTAGTTGCTCATAAGCTATTGATTAAACCCATACTTGAATTCTAAATCGTGATATTGTAAGCTTATGAGTATTCGAACATGAAATGATAGTATGGCGTAAAATTGAATTATTCATTAGAAAGTGATGGATATAGATTCGGCCAAGACCAAGTCTGTACATGATAGTATATGTGGTATGTGAAGTAAGTGGTTTCGGGACCGCTAAACCGAGTCACGAATGTTTGAATGTGATATTATTTCTAGAATATGTAATTATGAATGTGTGAAAATTTCAAGCTTCGATTTAGTCGATGCATGTGAATTTAGTCAATAGGACTTATGTGCGACATTTTTGAAATGTGATAGGTCGAAGCATAAGGACCTATTAGTGCATGAAATAAAAAGGGGGGACTTGCATGTCAAATTCCCCCCTAATTAGTAGTGGCCGGCCATGACAAGCATGGTAGACCAAGTGTGATGGGCAAGACATGTCATAGACATGTTGTGTTGGTGCATCATGGGTGGAAAAAATAAAATAAGGAGAATGGGCATAAAATAATGAAAAGGAATATGATGGAAACAAAAAAAAGTGTGTGGTTGTCTTCCCCCCCCCATTTTGCCGAAACTAGAAAGAAAAACAAAAAAAAAGTGCTCATCTTTGGTTCATCTTTGGCCAAAATTTAAGGAGGAAGGAAGAAGAAAGGTTGAAGAGTTCGGCCATGCATGTAACTAGGCTAAGTATGTTTGATGATGTTCCATGAGATGCATGCATGTTTTAAGTTGTAAGTTTGAAATCTACCTAGCCATGGTTCAAATTTTGTTAATTGATGGAGATGATATTCGGCATGAATGTTACATTCTTGGTTGGTATTTTGATGTCTTTGGTGATGAGGTATGAAGATGGTTGATTTTGAGTGTTTAATAAAAAGGATACATAAATTATTGTTAAATAATGGTCGAATGTAGCATGATTAAAGATGTGAATAAATTGAAGTTAAGGAGGTTGTCAATGAAAAATATGAGTTGGATGAGTTTAAAGAATAAAAATTTAGGTGACTAGAGGTCAAGGACATTCGGTCAAAGGCTTGTGTACTAGCAAAATCGGCCAAGTGTTTATGTGGTGGAAATTAAGTGTTAAATGGAATGAAAATGATATTATATGGGGGTATGTATATTCGGCCATATGAGTAAATATATAGATGATGTTAAATTTGATTATGTATAATGGGCATTAAGATGTGGAACTTAAGAAATGTAGTTATATGTGGATTTACATGATGTTATAGTTGACATTGTACATATATACATACATTCGGCCATCTAATTGAGTATGAAGGTGTGTTAAATCTAATTGTGATGCCCATTCCGAAGTATATATACATATATATATACATAAGTATGCCCATTCGTGATGTTACCTTTAATTATGTGTATAATCGACTAAATGGGTAATTAGTGAGGATGGTTGCCGAATATACAAACATACATATGCATGTGTAATTGAATTATGAATGTTTAGCAAGATGGTTAAACTAGTTGATTTATTGATTAAGCTCAAGGAGTTAAAGGAGGAGAATCAAGCAAAGGCAAAGAAAAGATCATCGAGTAGCCGAGTTGGAACCGTCTTACCCAACACAAAGTAAGTCATTAAGCATATAGTTTGTATTAATTCAAATGGTCATAACGTCTATGTAATGATGCTGAATGGAATGATAAATATATATATACATGTATGTATGTGGTGATGAAAGTGTTGAATGAAAAGAAAAGAGGTGAGATGTATTGAGTTGTTGATCTCGGCACTAAATGTGCGGGTATAAACATTTATGATCATGAGATTGGCGCTAAGTGTGCGGGTTTAAATTGTACAGCACTAAGTGTGCGAGTTTGATTATGTAGCACTAAGTGTGCGAGTTTGATTATGTAGCACTAAGTGTGCGAGTTTGATTATATAGCACTAAGTGTGCGAGTTGATTATATAGCACTGAGTGTGCGGACTTAATATATACTTTTGAATCACTATGGACACTAAGTGTGCGACATTATTGAGTTGATCACGGACAGCGGATCGGGTAAGTACCTTGAGTTCATGGCCAATAGGCGCTATGTTTATAATTGGAGTTGAGCTTGGTAAGTTGAAACCTATGTGACAATTATAATTGAAGTCACGTACATAAGATTTATCGTGGAATAGGTGAAAGGTCGTTTAGTTGTATGATTGTAACGAAAATAAAATGATGTATGAAAATGCCTCAAATATCCTATTGATTAGTATATGGAATGTGAATGCATGGCTTGGTATGAGATTGAACCGATAGGTCTAAGGAACTATGGTATGGTTCGGTATGGATGGAGTAACTAGCCTCGTTCCATTTTGTTTCCTCTTGTGATAATGTTGTTAATGGATGGTAGTGCATTGCTTATGACTTACTGAGTTATATACTCACTCGGTGTTTCCTTGTCACCTATTTTAGGTTTCTTGGACTCGTCTCTTTTTGCGTGATCGGGCCGTCATTGGAGTCATCACACCGGCTAGCAAGTTTTGGTACTTTCTTCTTAGTCGGCTTAGGAGAACATTTCCGCATGTATAGGCTATTATGTTGTGTTTGAACTTTGGTATGTAAACTTTTAGCCATGCGAAAATGGCATAAATGTCGGTTGGGTTTGGTTTATAACGTTAGGTCGTAAGCCTTGGTAATTCGACCCTTTTTTTATGCCATATGTCATGGTTGATTATTTTTTGTGTTAAAATTCATGATATGGCAATAGTGTAGTAGGGAGATGTTTGACAATGATTAGCCTTTGGCATGGCTAGTCATGATCATAATTTGTGATATGTATGATGAATTACTAGTTAGATCAAGGAGAAATCACGAAATGGGCATAGTTGCTTTCGTAACAGATGCGGGCAGCAGCAGTGACGTGAGATTGAAAAATCACTAAAAATAGGAGGAGTGGAATTAATTGATGAATAAATTATGTAATCGAAGCTCGATGAGTCTATTTTCATATAGAAGTAACGAAACAATCACATGAACAGTATGTTAAGAGATATTCAGGTTCTCGTGAGACAGGGCCAGAACGGTTTCTGGATTCCCTGTTCCGAATTTGGAAATTCATTATAAATTAACCAGAGATAATTAGGAGTCATGCCATATATGTACAGATTCCTCTCTGAGTCTAGTTTCTATAGAAACAAACGCCATCGGTATTTAAGCTCTGTGCAGGGAGATATCCAAGTTGTAATGCGCAAAGGTCAGTGTAGTCGATCCCTGTAATAAGGGAGACTTTGACTAATAAACTGTACTAATTGGCCTGACAAAAATTCTACAAAAATTCTACCATATAGGTATATGAGTCTAGTTCCAGGGAAATTTACGGAACTGAATTTCGAGTTTCAGAACTCAAGATATGATTTTTAAAGCGACTAGTACGCAGATTGGCAGCTTGTCTGGGAAATGTCAAATAAGTGGTTTGAAGTCTGTTAACACCTCGTGTTCGACTCCGGCGACGGTCTCGGGTTCGGGGTGTTACAATTTTATTGGTATCAGAGCTATGGTTTAGTCGGTTCTAGGACTACCATAGCGCGTATGAGTCTAGCTATACATGCCTTAATGTTAATGTTTAAATGTGTGATGACTTCTGACGGTTAAAATGTTTTTGTTTTGATTAGTAAATGGACCCCGGTGTAGAAAGAACCTTAGCGGATGACGTTGAAAGTGTAGCGGCTGCTCCTGCATAAGGGACACCGCCTGTTGAACCTCAGTCATCTGCGAATAATCAAGGTGAGGGGGCTAAACAAGCCTTCTTTACCATGATGAATGAGTGGGTCGCGCAATATGCCCGAACCAATCCGGCTGTCCAACAATTCCCGAATTTGAATAATCCACCCCAAGAGCCCGTAATGCCATCAGTCACTGATCCTGTGAGGCTGAGTAAGCCACCTGTAGACTTGATTAGGAAGCGCGGGGCTGAGGAGTTCAGGGCCATAGTTACTGATGATGCTAAAAGGGCCGAGTTCTGGCTTGATAACACCATTCGGGTGTTTGATGAACTGTCATGCACACCCGATGAATGTCTAAAGTGTGCTATATCCTTGTTGCGGGACTCAGCCTACTATTGGTGGAGGACCCTGATTTCCATAGTCCCAAACGAACGAGTAACTTGGGACTTCTTTCAGACGGAATTTCGAAAGAAATATATTAGTCAACGGTTCATTGATCAAAAGCGTAAGGAATTCTTGGAACTCAAGCAAGGCCGTATGACAGTATCTGAATACGAACATGAATTCGTAAGACTCAGTAGGTATGCCCGGGAGTGTGTAGCTGATGAGGTTGCTATGTGCAAAAGATTCGAAGAAGGATTGAATGAAGATTTAAAGCTACTAGTGGGTATTTTGGAGAAAAAAGAATTCGTAACACTAGTCAAACGAGCCTGCAAGGCGGAAGAACTTGGAAAGGAAAAGAAGAAGGCTGAATTTGAAGCTAGAGACTATCGTAAAAGATCGACGGGTAAAGCTCCGTTCTCAGCTGTAAAGAAGTTCAGGGAGGACACTAATAAGTCGAGGACGACTGCGGGAATTTCCATCAGAGCACGACCATCGACGGACTCCCGAGCTACTTCGGTAGCTAGTGTGGGCAATAATCGTCAAGAGAAACCTGAATGTCCCAATGCGGAAGACGACACCTAGGTGAATGTTGGGGTAAGTCTATTAACAGGGCCTGTTACGGATGTGGTTCGAAGGACCACTTCATTAGAGATTGCACGGAGCTTGATGAGAAGAATAAGATTCAAGGTGCAAGACCTAGTGGAGTGACAACTAGAGGTAGACCACCGAGAATTTTAGGAGGTAGGGGTGGTAGTCAGAGAGGGGCCTCTGATACGGCTGTTCGAGCCGAGAACCGTACTCCTGCTAGAGCATATGCCATTCGCGCACGAGAGGAGGCATCCTCCCCCGACGTCATCACTGGTACCTTCACTCTCTTTGATACTAATGTGATTGCATTGATTGACCCTGGCTCTACTCATTCATATGTATGCGAAACCTTAGCATCCAGTAAGACTCTACCTGTTGAGTCTACTGAGTTCGTAATTCGAGTGTCAAACCCTTTGGGTCAATACGTACTTGTTGATAAAGTGTGTAAGAGATGCCCTCTAATAATCCGAGAATCCTGTTTTCCGGCCGATTTGATGCTTTTGCCGTTTGACGAATTTGATGTTATTCTTAGTTTGGATTGGTTGACCGCGCATGATGCGGTTGTGAATTGCAAAAGCAAGACTATTGATTTGAGGTGCGCAAATAACGAGATAATTCGAGTTGAGTCTACGGACTTAAGGGGGTTGCCAGCTGTAATATCAGCAATGTTGACCCAGAAATATGTAAGAAAAGGGTGCGAAGCATACCTTGCGTATGTACTTGATGACAAAGAATTAGAAAAGAAACCCGAATCTATGCCGGTGGTTTGTGAATACCCGGATGTTTTTCTGAAGAATTACCGGGTTTACCACCTGTTCGGGAGATAGAGTTTGGTATTGAGCTTGTACCTGGGACTACGCTGATTTCGATGGCTCCGTATCGTATGGCACCAACCGAGTTAAAAGAGTTGAA
Organism: Gossypium hirsutum; assembly: GCF_007990345.1. NCBI lineage: Eukaryota > Viridiplantae > Streptophyta > Magnoliopsida > Malvales > Malvaceae > Gossypium > Gossypium hirsutum. Next base: position 89,834,883 of record NC_053425.1, on the reverse strand, counting down.
AGCTAAGTTGCAAGAATTGACGGATAGAGGTTTTGCTCGACCAAGTTTCTCACCTTGGGGTGCACCAGTATTGTTCGTGAAAAAGAAGGGCGGAACCATGAGGTTGTGCATTGACTATCGTCAACTGAATAAAGTGACGATAAAGAATAAATATCCATTACCGCGTATTGATGATTTGTTTGATCAACTAAAGGGAGCCTCAGTGTTTTCAAAGATAGATTTGAGATCGGGTTATTATCAGTTGCGGATTCGAGATTCGGACGTACCCAAAACTGCTTTCAGAACGAGGTACGGTCACTACGAGTTCTTAGTGATGCCGTTTGGGCTCACTAATGCCCCTGCGGTATTTATGGATTTGATGAATCGGATCTTCAGACAGTATTTGGACCGGTTCGTAGTTGTGTTCATTGATGACATCTTAGTCTATTCAGGAGATGAGACCGAATATGCTGAGCACCTGAGACTAGTGTTGCAAATTTTGCGGGATAAGCAGTTGTATGCTAAGTTCAGTAAGTGTGAGTTCTGGTTAAGAGAGGTTAGCTTCTTGGGTCATGTGGTATCCGCATCGGGTATTCGAGTTGACCCGAGCAAAATTTCAGCCATACTTAACTGGAAGCCTCCAAGAAATATTACCGAAGTTCGGAGCTTCCTGGGGCTCGCCGGTTATTACTGACGATTTGTAAAAGGTTTCTCGATGATAGCCACACCAATGACGAAGCTACTTCAAAAGGATGCTAAGTTCGAATGGACGGAGAAATGTCAGAAAAGCTTCGATCAACTGAAAACTCATTTGACTGAAGCTCCAATTTTAGTGCAACCCGAATCAGGCAAAGAGTTTGTCATTTATAGTGACGCATCCCTACTCGGGTTGGGTTGCGTATTGATGCAAGAAGGTCGAGTTGTGGCCTATGCGTCGAGACAATTGAAGCCACACGAGAGAAATTATCCAACCCATGATCTCGAACTAGCCGCCATCGTATTTGCTTTGAAAATATGGCGACATTATTTGTTTGGCGAAAAGTGCCATGTATTTTCGGATCACAAAAGTCTCAAATATTTGATGACTCAAAGAGACTTAAATCTGCGACAAAGACGTTGGCTTGAGTTGTTGAAAGATTACGAGCTTGTCATTGATTACCACCCGGGAAAGGCTAATGTGGTTGCGGACGCCTTAAGCCGAAAATCATTGTTTGCTTTACGAGCGATGAATGTGCACTTGTCTGTTCTACCCGACAATGTGTTAGTAGCTGAATTAAAAGCCAAACCAGTATTGATTCATCAAATTCGTGAAGCCCAGAAAGTTGATGATGAATTGGTTGCAAAACGGGCTGAGTGTGTTCCGAACAAGGAATCGGAGTTTCAAATTGATGATGATGATTGTTTCAGGTTCAGAAGTCGTTTGTGTGTTCCAAGGAATTCGGAACTCATTTCGATGATTCTGAACGAAGCCCATTGTAGCCGAATGTCAATTCACCCGGGGAGTACGAAAATGTACAACGATTTGAAACGTTGGTTTTGGTGGCATGGTATGAAACGAGACATCTCCGACTTTGTTTCGAGATGTTTAATATGTCAACAAGTGAAAGCGGAACATCAAGTGCCTTCAGGATTACTTCAGCCGATCATGATACCCGAGTGGAAATGGGATCGAGTCACAATGGACTTTGTGTCCGGACTGCCATTGTCAGCAAGTAAGAAGGATGCGATTTGGGTTGTTGTTGATAGACTGACTAAGTCGGCTCACTTTATCCCCGTGCGTACGGATTTTTCATTGGATAAACTAGCCGAATTGTATGTTTCTCAGATTGTGAGATTACACGGGGTACCTATTTCTATCGTGTCGGATAGAGATCCGAGATTCACCTCGCGATTTTGGAGGAAATTGCAAGAAGCTTTGGGTACCAAGCTGTATTTTAGCACTGCTTTTCACCCCCAAACCGATGGTCAATCTGAGCGGATAATTCAGATACTTGAGGATATGTTGAGATGTTGCATCCTCGAGTTCAGTAGTTCATGGGAACGGTAATTACCTTTGATTGAATTCGCTTACAATAATAGTTTTCAATCAAGTATTAAGATGGCACCTTACGAGGCTTTGTACGGTCGTAAATGCCGTACACCATTGTTTTGGACCGAGCTCGGTAAAAGTAAAATTTTCGGAGTTGATTTGATTAAGGATGCCGAACAGAAAGTAAAGGTAATCCGTGAAAGTCTGAAAGCAGCCACAGATCGTCAAAAATCGTATGCGGATTTGAAACGAAAAGACATTGAATATCAGGTGGGAGATAAAGTGTTTCTTAAAGTTTCGCCTTGGAAAAAGGTACTCAGATTTGGCCGTAAGGGCAAGTTGAGCCCGAGATTCATTGGGCCGTACGAAATCTCCGAACGAGTTGGTCCGGTTGCGTATAGATTGATTTTGCCCCCTGAACTTGAAAAGATTCACGATGTCTTTCATGTTTCGATGCTTCGACGTTATAGATCCGATCCGTCACATGTGATTAATCCCTCAGAAGTTGAAATTCAATCTGACTTGAGTTATGAAGAAGAACCGATTCGTATCCTAGCTCGTGAAGTGAAAGAGTTGCGAAACAAAAGGGTTCCGTTAGTTAAGGTGTTATGGCTCAAACACGGGATCGATGAAGCTACTTGGGAAACCGAGAGCTCGATGGAAGAACGATACCCAAACTTATTTACCGGTAAGATTTTCGGGGACGAAAATTTCTTAAGTGGGGGAGAGTTGTGACAGCCCAAAATTGACCCTAGTCGGGAAGTGGTTTCAGGACCGCTAAACTGAGTCACCGAAATGTTTGAATTTGATATTTATTGTCTAGAATATGTAATTATGAATGTGTGAAAATTTCAAGCTTCGATTTAGTCGATTGCATGTGAATTTAGTCAATAGGACTTATGTGCGACATTTTTGAAATGTGATAGGTCGAAGCATAAGGACCTATTAGTGCATGAAATAAAAAGGGGGGACTTGCATGTCAAATTTCCCCCCCTAATTAGTAGTGGCCGGCCATGACAAGCATGGTAGACCAAGTGTGATGGGCAAGACATGTCATAGACATGTTGTGTTGGTGCATCATGGGTGGAAAAAAATAAAATAAGGAGAATGGGCATAAAATAATGAAAAGGAATATGATGGAAACAAAAAAAAAAGTGTGTGGTTGTCTTCCCCCCCCCCCATTTTGCCGAAACTAGAAAGAAAAACAAAAAAAAAGTGCTCATCCTTTGGTTCATCTTTGGCCAAAAATTTTAAGGAGGAAGGAAGAAGAAAGGTTGAAGACGTTCGGCCATGCATGTAACTAGGCTAAGGTATGTTTGATGATGTTCCATGAGATGCATGCATGTTTTAAGTTGTAAGTTTGAAATCTACCTAGCCATGGTTCAAATTTTGTTAATTGATGGAGATGATATTCGGCCATGAATGTTACATTCTTGGTTGGTATTTTGATGTCTTTGGTGATGAGGTATGAAGATGGTTGATTTTGAGTGTTTAATAAAAAGGATACATAAATTATTGTTAAATAATGGTCGAATGTAGCATGATTAAAGATGTGAATAAATTGAAGTTAAGGAGGTTGTCAATGAAAAATATGAGTTGGATGAGTCTTAAAGAATAAAAATTTAGGTGACTAGAGGTCAAGGACATTCGGTCAAAGGCTTGTGTACTAGCAAAATCGGCCAAGTGTTTATGTGGTGGAAATTAAGTGTTAAATGGAATGAAAATGATATTATATGGGGGTATGTATATTCGGCCATATGAGTAAATATATAGATGATGTTAAATTTGATTATGTATAATGGGCATTAAGATGTGGAACTTAAGAAATGTAGTTATATGTGGATTTACATGATGTTATAGTTGACATTGTACATATATACATACATTCAGCCATCTAATTGAGTATGAAGGTGGTGTTAAATCTAATTGTGATGCCCATTCCGAAGTATATATACATATATATATACATAAGTATGCCCATTCGTGATGTTACCTTTAATTATGTGTATAATCGACTAAATGGGTAATTAGTGAGGATGGTTGCCGAATATACAAACATACATATGCATGTGTAATTGAATTATGAATGTTTAGCAAGATGGTTAAACTAGTTGATTTATTGATTAAGCTCAAGGAGTTAAAGGAGGAGAATCAAGCAAAGGCAAAGAAAAGATCATCGAGTAGCCGAGTTGGAACCGTCTTACCCAACACAAAGTAAGTCATTAAGCATATAGTTTGTATTAATTCAAATGGTCATAACGTCTATGTAATGATGCTGAATGGAATGATAAATATATATATACATGTATGTATGTGGTGATGAAAGTGTTGAATGAAAAGAAAAGAGGTGAGATGTATTGAGTTGTTGATCTCGGCACTAAATGTGCGGGTATAAACATTTATGATCATGAGATTGGCGCTAAGTGTGCGGGTTTAAATTGTACAGCACTAAGTGTGCGAGTTTGATTATGTAGCACTAAGTGTGCGAGTTTGATTATGTAGCACTAAGTGTGCGAGTTTGATTATATAGCACTAAGTGTGCGAGTTGATTATATAGCACTGAGTGTGCGGACTTAATATATACTTTTGAATCACTATGGACACTAAGTGTGCGACATTATTGAGTTGATCACGGACAGCGGATCGGGTAAGTACCTTGAGTTCATGGCCAATAGGCGCTATGTTTATAATTGGAGTTGAGCTTGGTAAGTTGAAACCTATGTGACAATTATAATTGAAGTCACGTACATAAGATTTATCGTGGAATAGGTGAAAGGTCGTTTAGTTGTATGATTGTAACGAAAATAAAATGATGTATTAAAATGCCTCAAATATCCTATTGATTAGTATATGGAATGTGAATGCATGACTTGGTATGAGATTGAACCGATAGGTCTAAGGAACTATGGTATGGTTCGGTATGGATGGAGTAACTAGCCTCGTTCCATTTTGTTTCCTCTTGTGATAATGTTGTTAATGGATGGTAGTGCATTGCTTATGACTTACTGAGTTATATACTCACTCGGTGTTTCCTTGTCACCTATTTTAGGTTTCTTGGACTCGTCTCTTTTTGCGTGATCGGGCCATCATTGGAGTCATCACACCGGCTAGCAAGTTTTGGTACTTTCTTCTTAGTCGGCTTAGGAGAACATTTCGGCATGTATAGGCTATTATGTTGTGTTTGAACTTTGGTATGTAAACTTTTAGCCATGCGAAAATGGCATAAATGTCGGTTGGGTTTGGTTTATAACGTTAGGTCGTAAGCCTTGGTAATTCGACCCTTTTTTTTATGCCATATGTCATGGTTGATTATTTTTTGTGTTAAAATTCATGATATGGCAATAGTGTAGTAAGGAGATGTTTGACAATGATTAGCCTTTGGCATGGCTAGTCATGATCATAATTTGTGATATGTATGATGAATTACTAGTTAGATCAAAGAGAAATCACGAAATGGGCATAGTTGCTTTCGTAACAGATGCTGGCAGCAGCAGTGACGTGAGATTGAAAAATCACTAAAAATAGGAGGAGTGGAATTAATTGATGAATAAATTATGTAATCGAAGCACGATGAGTCTATTTTCATATAGAAGTAATGAAACGATCACATGAACAGTATGTTAAGAGATATTCAGGTTCTCGTGAGACAGGGCCAGAACGGTTTCTGGATTCCCTGTTCCGAATTTGGAAATTCATTATAAATTAACCAGAGATTATTAGGAGTCATGCCATATATGTACAGATTCCTCTCTGAGTCTAGTTTCTATTGAAACAAACGCCATCGGTATTTAAGCTCTGTGCAGGGAGATATCCAAGTCGTAATGTGCAAAGGTCAGTGTAGTCAATCCCTGTAACATGGGAGACTTTGACTAATAAACTGTACTAATTGGCCTGACCAAAAATTCTACAAAAATTCTACCATATAGGTATATGAGTCTAGTTCCAGGGAAAATTTACGGAACTGGATTTCGAGTTTCAGAACTCAAGATATGATTTTTAAAGCGACTAGTATGCAGATTGGCAGCTTGTCTGGGAAATGTCAAATAAGTGGTTTGAAGTCTGTTAACACCTCGTGTTCGACTCCGGCGACGGTCTCGGGTTCGGGGTGTTGCAGTTTGAGAGGTTTTAAAACAATAAAAAGGAATTTTTGCACAAAACTATTTTTAAACCACAGTGCAGGAATCTTTAAAACTCGATGGGTTTCGATATTTTTGTATCGATATCAGTACCAAATGCCCGATCTGTTTTACAAAGTGTAGAAAAAGTGTCCAACTCAACTTTTAAGTCCTAAAACATTCCAAACTATCCTAAAATGACTTAGCTAATTCTAATGATTTCATATGCTTAAGAATGCAAAATTTAACTATGATGCATATGAATCATAGAACATCATAAGTGCATCAAAATTTGATTATATCAACCAAGAAAATTTTATTCGAACACATTCAATAGATATTGAAAATATAACATACTAGACAATGTTGGCCAAAATAGATTAATCATGCAACAAATAACTTCCCCTAACTAATTGCATATAGGAACCATATAAATTTCACATACATACTTTTGTAATCAATTTTAAGTCATAAAACATTTTAAAAATATCCAAGTGCATAAATTTATTTGAACATAAAATTAAAGTAAGGTAGTAATACCTAATTCTCTCCTAAGTGTCCAAATTTTTTTTTGTCTAAAGGTTTAGTAAAAATGTCAACTAATTGGTGCAAAGTGTCAACAAATTCTAGAACTACATCTCCTCTTTGGACATGATCTCTAATGAAATTATGTATAATTTCAATGTGCTAAGTTCTAGAGTGTTGGATGAGAATTTTTAGTGAGACAAATAACACTAGTATTGTCACACTTGATAAGAATGGCATCTACATCAATTCCATAGTGCATAAGTTATTGTTTTATCCATAAAACTTGAGCATAATAACTACCGGTAGAAATATATTTCGCTTCAGGGGTGGACAATGCAACACTTGTAACACCCTACTCAATTTGTAACACCCTCTACCCGACCCGGTCTGGTTATTAGACACTACACTAACCCGATTGACTTAAACAAGTTCTATTATGGTTTAATTACAAACATATTCAACTTGTATTTTACTTGAATTTAAAACTTTATAAATTTGATCCATCAGTTTTTTAAAAATGTTTTAGACAAAGACTCTATAACATCAACTAATACTTATCCCTGAGACGAAGCCTCTAAGGGTGCCCCTCTGTACACATGCACAGTTTTACATTTCTCCTCACTCCTAGCAAAATCTAACTTGGTCCCTCTAAATTTTTGAATCTTTAACTAACTAGCATTTGAGTAGAAAACTTATAAGTTCGGGCAAACCTAATGAGATCTACATATAAAATTTAAGAAAAATGTGAGGCGTTCAACTTAGAATTTAACTCCCTGGTAACCGTATTCAATATTTTTGGCAGACGACACTTGGTGACTGCCCAAGTGATTTTTTACATCTACGGTATGTTTTAGAGCTCAATGTCTTCACTACCTTAGATTACTAGGGCTCACTAACAATGTCGAGACCCTTGCTCTATCAAAATATTGCCAAAGAAAGCTTCATCAAATATGCAGTTCCTACCTTGGGAACTCAACAAAATCCCTGCCATTCTCCTTGGCTAAATACTCTGCTTTTCACTATCCATTGGCAGACTTTGTTGGCCATCCAAACTTGGACATACGCTTTCTCTCAAGAAGACCCGATTTAGCCTATCAAACCCTTCGGTTAACCTTTTTCCCTCATATTAATATATGTACACAAGTGCAAACTTATTCGTGCCTGTTTACTTTATAATGCCGGTCAAAAAGCATTGAGTGAAACCCTCTCATGGCATTGTGAAAGTAAACTTTGATATCTATGTTTCATCAAAGAAGATGGGTTATAAGATGATAGCTCAGGATTTGGATGGCTTTGTGCTAGGGGGAGGGGTGGCATCATTGAAATGAATCTACATGCTGATTGGGCCGAATTAAAAGCGTTTGAAGAAAGTATTATTTTTTCTAACATGCTTGAAACGAATAGTGTTAGCTTGGTCAACCATATCAATAAAAAAGGAAAAAACATAACAAGCCTAGGCCATCGTACCAATGAGATCTGCGAGCTAATGACAAACTTTAATTTTTCAAAAGTTGTTTGGGCCAATAGAAGTTGTAACAGGATTGTTGATTTTCTTTGTAAAAAGGCCATTTTAAACAATTGTAATTCAACGTTCAAAGTGGATTATCCATCGGATATCTATGAATTAGTGTTGAAAGATTCAATAAATTGAAGTTGAACCGTTGGGTCTTTTTATCAAAAAAAAAAGAATCTGTAGCTTCCTTGGCAGACTATTATATGCATATACTATAAGTACCCCCTTACCCAATGAGCCTATTTTTCATTTCACCCTATCCAAGGTTGATACATAGCCTTGGCATTTCTCACTGTTCTGGTGGTCTATATCTCTTAACACATCTTAATGCGACTTATCGCTCTAGTCAAACTGTGAACTTTACTCTCATCCTCAACATCCTTTGTAAATCACGAACCTTCCAATTATGACCCCCATGTCTTTATTTCCTGGTGTCTACCTCCTTTTGTCAATCCCGGTGGACTACCTCGTGTTTATTGTCTTGGCAGGCTACCCCGTTTCTACTATCTCGGTGGACTACCTCGTGTTTACTATCCTGATGAATTGCCCCATGTTTATTGCCTTGGTAGACTATGCTAGATGCCATAGCTGAGTTATGTTTTTACACCTAAAACTTCTAAAAGGTGTTTCCCCGAAGGACTTTACTGCCGTTGCGGTGTCGCCCCATAGAGTCTGCTAACTGCCATGGCGATGGTACTTTATAGAACCTAAATATCATCCATTTCATCTTATCTTATTTCTACCTTGATGCTTGAACACTAAAGTCCCCCCGCAAGGCCTGGAGCTTCGCACATCGTGGTCTGCTCCTAGTAATCCTGAATGGCGGAATCATAATGGAATTTCAGTTTTCTTTTTCCCTATTCTTCTGTCCATTCCTCTATTTTACCATCCTATACCTTGATGCTCGAACATCGTAGTGTCCCCAGTACAAGGCTCAGAGCTTCGCTCATCACTGAAGCATTCAGTAACACCGTATAGAGGTCTTTAACAAGATCACTCCTTTTCCCATTCCTAACTTCGTTTAACCCATTAGGAGTATCCCTTCCATATCATGCATACCATATAGAACATCATTATGCAGTGCATTGTGCTAGATAACCATTCAATAATTATTAACAATTACAACCAAAAATTAACATGGAAAGTTTCACACAACAATATTTAGCAATCCAGAAGGCAAAGTGCATGTGCTCACCTAGTTTTCTTATCCTTGACAACTTAGCTAGTCCAAACACCAGAGTTTCCTTCGTCTTAGAAACTAAGCACGACAACCATGTATTGGTTAAACTAAAGGTGTTCAACCCTTAAGATCTAGAATCCACAATTACCCAAAAGCTTTGAAGTTTCTTATTCTAGTTCTTCTCTTCAATTTACAAGTATAGATAGATAAGAAAGCTTACTAATTCCTCAATTTCTCTATCACTAGATTAAATCACACCTCTACTACGACAAGCATAGCTTTCTTCATCTGCATCCTCTTCTTATTTAGAACAATTGAAGAAGATGGTACTATGGAGAGGAGAATATTTATATACAGAATTGAGAAAATTCCATCTCCACTAATGCCTATATATATGCTCTTCGGGCACAGTCCTCACCGACCATTTTTACTATCCATTATTAATCATTTTGCCTTCCACTTTGGAATCAACCTGTTTCAATCTAACTGAACTAGAATTAAGATCCAAATATTCATACTCCAGCCACTACAATTCTAGGGTTTTTCAACGAAGTTCGATAAATTACTAGTCCTTTCAATTTAATCCTAACTTTCCCCATTTCCAAGTCAATCAGGGTAATTGGGTATTACAACACTATTTTGTTTCTTCGAAAACCATGATAGAAGCATGTTACCTAAGAATTGACAAGTATCAGAGGTGTTTTTCCTATCTAATTTGCAACCTCTAAAATCTGCATCCAAGAATACATGCAAGCTAAAGGATAAGTCTCTAGGATACAAAAGACCTAAGTTATGAGTGTCTTTAAGGTATTTGAAGATTCTCCTAAGGGCTTGTAAATGTAATTCCTTAGGACATGATTGATTTCCAACACACAAGCAAACACTAAACATAATATCCTATCTATTTGTGATAAGATAAAGTAAGAAGCCAATCATAGAACTATAAAACTTTAAATCAACACATTTACCTTTCTCATCTTTGTCAAGCTTTGTAGAAGGGCTCATAGGTGTATCTTGTGGTTTGAGGTGTCCATCCCAAACTTATTGAGCATTTCCCTTGTATACTTAGCTTGATTGATGAAGATATTATCCTTTCTTTACTTGATTTAGAGTAAAAAGAAAAAAGAAATTTAGTTTTCCCATTATGCTTATCTCAAACTCATCTTGCATTAGTTTTGAAAACTCTGCACAAAAAAAAAATCATTAGTAGCACCAAAGATACTGTCATCAATATTGATTTGTACTACTAATAAATCTTTTTTCTTTTAATAAAAAGTGTTATGTTACAAAAACCTTTTTCAACAATAAAATTTGATAATATTTCATACCAGGCTCTAGGAGCTTGTTTTAAACTGTATAAGGCTTTTGAAAGTTTGAAAATATGATTTGGAAATTTTGAATCTTCAAAATTGGATGGTTGTTCAACATACACTTCTTCATTTAAAAACCATTTAGAAAAACACTTTTAACATCTGTTTTATATAATTTGAAATTATTAAAGCATGCAAAAGTTACAAGCATTCTAATGGCTTCCATCCTAGCTACAGGAGCATAAGTCTTATCTAATCTATTCCTTCCTCTTAAGTGTAACCTTCAGCAACAAGCCTAGCCTTGTTCCTAACTATGTTACCAATCTCATCTAGCTTGTTCCTAAAAACCTATTTAGTACGTATAGTAGATTTATCACAAGGTGTTTCAACTAGGGTCCATACTTTACTTCTCTCAAATTGATTTAACTTTACTTGCATAGACAATAATCAATATTCATCATTTAATACTTCTTTTATATTTTAGGCTCAATGCATGAGATAAATGGAACATAATTATAAATATTTCTAAGAGAAGATCTAGCAGTTACCCCTTTGGATAGATCTCTCAAAATCTTACCATCCTTCAAACATCTTTTAGATTTCTTAAAAATATCTCAAAATCTGATATTAACATGTTCGCCCAACAATAATCCTAAAAATCGAAAACTTAAAACTTAAACTTTTAACCGAAAGGGAAATCCATTATTGGGCCACCATCGTTGACCACCACTATTGGCCACCATCGGCATCTGTTGTTACCTCTGTCGGATTGGTCCTGTCTTGTTTTGTCTTGATCACGTCTTTGATCACCTCATTTCTTTGACTTGCTGAAAATTTAAGATTAGAAAAATTTCTTATCCATTTTTGGCTCACATGAATTTTTCTAATTTTACAAAAAATAAAATTAAAATATTCCTGCATAGAAATTATAGTTCATAATTTAATCAAACCAAAATTTATAAAAACATAAAATACAAACGATCTAATTTTTAGGAATCACAATCTTCAGCAAACTTACTTTATAACATAATAATAATAATAATAATAATTCATACATTCATTCACATACATAATAATACAAAACATGCATACAATTTAAGAATGTCACTTCTTATCTCAACTTAATCAAACAATGAGAGAAAGAGATAAATTTTGGTATTAGTTTATACAACGAACATGGCTCAATCTGGCTCAAATATCAATTATTGAAAAAATAAATTTGAAAAATAGTGTTTTAAGGCATAATGAAAGTTTAAATTTTTTCTTAAAATTAAACTTTTGTGATATTTATACTAATAAACCCTTAATTGAAATTATACTTGTGCTTAGTACGAGGTGGTTAAATCAATCTTGTCTTTCTACTAAGCAAAATTCTCCTCTATTCTCGACCCACTAATTATTTTGAGTGTGGGTTCAAAGAATCATGAACCAATCATACAAAATGAAAAGTCTATTAACTATTAGTGGGAAGGTGTCTTTTTGTATTACAAGTCAATTACGTAATACCACTTAATATTAGTTAAACGCTAAATAATCACTGAGTCAATATTTACTTTCTTTTTACTTTACGTACAAAAACCATTGAGGAAAATATATGAAGATATTAATGATATTAATGAATATTTTATTAAAACAATTATTCAAAAAATTACAAATACATATAGACGAAATGAATATACTAAGTACATCGGATCTCAACACTCACATCCACCATTTCGTCTACCACCACCTGTTGCATAATTTGAAATTTCTATTCACTGTGTTTTGCTAGTTTATCTTTTCTAGTTTTCTTAGTATTAGTTATTGCTGCACTATTATCACAATACAATATAATTGATTTTTTCATACCACAAATAACTTTGAGATCTGTTAAGAACTTTTGAAGTCATATTACTTCTTTTATTGCCTCCATGGTTTTGCTTATTGGAACTTTAGTAATGTGGTAAATCAAAATGAAAATTGGTTCAATTCGTCGAATTAAAAGTTTTTGCGCAATTTACTTCTGATCTTGATAAAACCATTCAAAATCAATTGACGGTCCACAATTATGTGAATTGCTTAAACAATCTCAATCATGGAAAAACAAATAAATATATATTGAAACGAATAGTTATATTGATTTATTAGAAATTTGACAAGTACCAAAATTGAGCAATGTGCAATCCCAACTTCAACTTCACCTACTTTATATTATCATTCTTCAAATATTAGCAATACTAAGATATAATTCATGCAAACATAGAGACATTTATTAGAATAAGCCTTATACTCAACACTAGCATTTTTACCATGCAATAACATGAGATTTAGAACCTAGGCATAGATTTGAATTTAACAACTCACACTATCACAGATCCATGGCATGTATAATTAGACTTTTACACATGCTAGGTTAGTCCAAGAATCGACTAAACCATAGCTCTGATACCACCAAATGTAACACTCCTTACCCGTACCCGAGACCGGGATAGGGTACAAGGCATTACTGGACAAACATACAAACATCCAACTAAAATACGGGCTATAAAATTTCATTTATTCTAAAATTTTCGAACACATGCATAGACTCATATTTAAAGACATATAATGTGGCATAAATGAGCACTTACACATCCATAATCATGCAATAACATGTCATTCACTTTAAACATATTTGCTTACCATCCTGTATATAATATACATTCTTACACTAACTAGAACTAGACATGCTAAATCTTATTCTCATTTTATACCATCATAATGTAGTTACCAATTTGTCCATTAAACATCCATATTCTAGGCAACATACTCATTTCCATTTAATTCATGATTCACTGGTCTGCATTTAACTTACCTGATGTATTACCAATCATGCATAACAAACAAAGCTAACTATATCATCACATCAAAACATAGGACATAGCATGATTAATTAAACTTACAAACCATAATGGATAAGGACCACATCTCATGATCATATACAATGACTCAATGCAGACCGATACGTATGGTCAAAGTCATAATAATAATACATATCACAAACCAACTTCTTATACATGCCACTCACTTGATATTTCTAATATTTGAATTAATTCTCCCAAAAATGATAGCTTGATAGTGTGATTTTGCCTCCGACGATCTCTAACCCCGACCCGACCTGCCAAAACTGAAGAAGTAGAGAGGAGGGGTAAGCTTTACGCTTAGTAAGTCCATATGAAGTTAATAAGCAATTATCTACATGTTTTTTTTAGGTAAAACATCATAATCATACAATTTACTCTTGTTCAGGTTAAGCTATTTTACGGAGTTACATTTACTAATTCATTTATATCTGGTGCTACGAGACTCCAAATTAAGTTTCGTTAATTTTCATTGAAACTAGACTCATATACCTTTCTCCCATAAAATTTCCAGAATTTTTGGTTTATCCAATTAGTACAGTTTATTCATTAAAGTTTCCCTTGTTTTGTTGCCAATAGCTCTGACCTCTCTTCACTAAAATTATTTTTCTCATAGTACAGAATTTGGATAATGCTCTCATCTATCTTTTAGAGAATAGATTCATTAAGGATTTTAATAATATAAATTACAACCAATAATTATTTTTATACAATTTTTAATGATTTTCTCAAATCGGAACAGGGGATCACGAAGTTATTCAGACTCTGTCTCACAACAATTTAAATATCTCATAATACAAATTTTGATTGCATATACCGTTTCTTCTTTGTGAAGCTAGGCTCATTGGGCTTTAACCTCATATTTTATTCAACCCCTAATTCAATTTCCACAATTTATGGTGAATTTCCAAATTTGCACCACTGCAGTAACCCAAAACTGCCAAGGCTAAATTTACTCATTCATTACTATTATTCACCAAATCCATACAATATCATTTTATTCATAATGGTAAGAACACATAATTATGCTTCATAAGCATAAATCCATAATCTCAATGTCATCAAGTATCAAGGACTTATTCCAAATCATGTCATTTTCATAATATTCACCAAATACTATATACATCATAGATCATCACATGTCAAGGCATCACACATAAGTTTAGTGTACATACCTGTACAACTTGTAACATAACTCAAAGACATACTCACCAATGGCTTATCTCATTAGGATCATCAACGAATACTTCGCCAAATTACCCGTTGAACACTCGGAATATAATCGGATACATGGAATGCATGCACATAAGTGCCATGCCCACAGCTAGACAAACTCAATAGCCTGCGGAATATATGTGTAGCCAAGCTACCATGTAAACCACCCATAAGTGAATTCGGACTCAACTCAACGAGCTTGGGTGTGCGCATCCATAAATGAACTCAGACTCAATTCAACGAGTTTAGATGCCTAGTTACATCTCACGAACTCGGACTCAACTCAACAAGTTCGGAACTCAAATATCCTAGTGACATGTCACTTGTATCCTAATCTATTCCCAAGGTTCAAACGAGATTTTTCCTCGATCACACATCTTTGTCGTCTTCCACGGAATGTTGGAACCGATACTTGGTAGCATTTCATATTTATCAAGTAGCTCACATAATTTGCATATTACTCAATAATAACCACGAAGCATAATATTTCATGATAATAATCATCATATCAAATAAATATCATTAAATTACTTAAAATGACAATTATGTTACCACATTTACACATGGACTTACATCTCATTTAATATCAAGGCAATAACATTAAATTACACATTGCATTATTAAAATTCATATGAACTTACCTCGTATGCGAAAATGGCCATTTTTACCATTTTGTCCACAACTTGATATTTTTTGATTTTAGCCTGAATTTTGATTTTTTCTTGATCTATCATTTCAAATATAGCCTAATTAGGACTCAAATTATTCAAATTAACCCAAAATCATATTTTGGAAAAATTACAATTTTGCCCCTAAACTTTGTCAAAATTACATTTTTGCCCCTAGGATCGTAAATTAAAATTCATCCTATTTCCTTATGTTTTATTACATGCTGATCATTTTTCCCTTCTATAGCAATATCAAATTCGCACTCTAACATGTACTTATGAACATTAGGTTTTTTTACCGATTATGTCGTTTTACTCGTTTTCACATAAAATCACTTAGTAAAAGTTGTTTAACACAATTTCAAGTTTCATATTCTACCATAAAACATCAAAATAAACACATTTCACCTATGGGTATTTTTCCAAATATAAACCCTAGGTTAAATTATTGCTAGAATAAGCTTAACCAAGTTACCGAGATTTCAAAAATGTAAAGAACTTTAAAAACGGGGCTAGGGAGCACTTAAAATCGAGCTTGGGAGTTTGAAAAAACCTTAACCATGGCTGCTGGTAGAAACAGTTGAATGAAAAAGATGATAGCTAATTTGGCTTATTTAAGTCATGATCATATGTAGTTGCTAAATATGATTGTGATATAATCAAAAGCGTGTTTTGGTCAAATTTATAATTTAAGACTAAAATATCAACTTCAACTATGTATTTATATATCTTCTCTAAGACATCTTTTAAAATTGTATTCGAGTAAATGATAAAGATATAATCATCACAAAGTAGTTAATGTAAACCTAAAATTAACCAACTCGAATTTACGACATATAAATAAATGCATAAAATTCATGGTAGCTTATAAATTACACAAGCCTTTACCTAAAGGCAGTCTTCCTATGGAAAATGGCACAAAGATTTTGAAAATTAAAGCACTTCAATAGTATTGGTAGTTAGATTTTCTCTATCACCTAACTTCTTTCTCATACAGATGATACCTTAAAAGAACCATGAATACTGAGGTATTGTTTCCAACACTTCAACTAAGCAGTACATTAATACTTAAAGCTTTTGGAAGATGGACTAGTTCCACCATCTTGGCTTATTTGCTTATTGTAGACAGTTACATTGGATGGTGTTAAAGGAGTAAGAGCAGGGGCGGAATTATGATTTCATTAATATCATAAATTATTTTTTGGTGATTTTATAATTTATGGAAATTAAAAGTAGCGTAATTTATTTATTTAATTTTAATTTTAGTCTAATTGTTAATGAATTTTCTTATTGTTATTATACGTTAGACAGTCCAAAAATAATAAAGAAAAAAAAATTCAAGTAGTTAAGCAAATGTACTCTCCTCTACTCTCCTCTTGCTTTGAGAGTTAATCCTTGCAATTAAAATAAGATTTGGTAAATAATAAAATAAAGAGGAATTGAAAAAGTAATAAACAATTGAATTACACTATTTAATTCACTCGAATTTGTTGTTCTTCATCTTTCTTGATTCTTTGTCCCGTTCATCTCCTTTTATTGTTGTTTAGAGGAGTGTTGGGGATAGTAAATTTTTTTTTCATTTTTTTATTTAAATTAGAAAAAAGTGAGTCAACAAATTAAAAAATAAAGTTTCGTTAATACACCTTATATAAGGGGATCACTAAAAACTTTCTTGTTAGTATAGTGCTAATAGCAAACTAAAAAATAATAGTCTCTCTTTTTATAATAAAACTTTTTCTAGAATCTAAAATTATATAATCTTCTGTACAAAGTTTTTAAACAGTTCATAGTATTTGCAAAAGATGTTGGCAGGGTCCAAGACACCTAATTTCGTGATGTTACGCCCCTAAGTAAAAAAGTTATGATTTTGAAGGTGTGTTTTTATTGTGTAACTAATTGTTAAGACAAGGTTTGGTGAAAAGAGATTGCAAGTGATTCACACAATAGTCTGACAGCTACTACAATTACAAAGAGTTAGAATAATATTCATAGGCCCCCTTGGTACTGGCAGAGAAGGTTTATAGGCTTCACCAAAAGAGTACCCTTTTGGGTCAGGGCAAAGGTAAAGTTATGGTAGGATGTGATTGGAGGTGGTTGTATTCAGTCCTAAGGAGAGCTTTTTGATGTAAAAAGATTTGACAAGAAATTGTTTTGGGTAGGTTTCACAGCAGCCACGTGGCTTCCAAGTTTCTTATAGTCCGCCTTTGATTTAGGTGAAGATTTTGTAACATTTATATTTAATAAGCCGTTTAGGTCTTGTGTTTGATATTGTTCCTATTACAATTGTTGATCAAATTTGATTACATAATTTTTTTACCATCTATTTCTAATCTTGTTTCTGGCTTACTGTAATTCACTCTTTATTTTATATATATAAAGGGATTTCACTATTTCATATTTTATTACAACAAAATCTCCAGTTACAATGAAAGAATTTGTATGTTACAAAAATTAAAATGGCATAAAATTAATAAATAAAAACTCGACCTTAAACAGTTCAAAGATGGAAATCATAAATTCTAACGTCTTTGGAAATTAAAGAGCTTAATGGACACAGTAAAGATGGAAGCAAATAGAACAGCCAAACCAAGAATTACAGCTACTACAACTCCCAGAAAATCATGTCTGAAACCGTATCGACTTCTCAAATATTGTTCCACTGACTGACCAACAAAGTCTCCATCTTCAAGGGGTGTTTTTATATCTCCAAATTGAGAAACAAACAATCCGTACAAGGTCCATGCTACTGGACAAGCCCAATAGTACCATTGCCACCATACAGGCATGCTCTGCAAAATCCAACAAGTTAAAAAACTTTTCAAGAAATCTATATGAACTTGAAAAATGGAAAATCACATGATGAAAGAAAAAAACTTACCGGTCGTGGGATGATGAACCCTGAAAAGAGGTTCCATATTCCGTAGAATGCAGCAGAAACAATTGACGCAATGTGGTAGTTTGGCGTAACAGCAACGGCCATCATGCCATAGAAGGTGAAGTACAATAAGGTAAAGTACATGAAGAAGAGATACCAGAAGAACTTTGCAGCGGTCCACTCGAATCCGATCATAGCATAGACTATTAGGCCATACGTAGCAGCTTGAATAAAAATGTAAGGCATCTCAATAATGACCTACAATTTACAAGAATGGAAGTTTGTTTAACTTTCTTAACCATTTTGAAACTTTTACAAGTTTTCCAAATCACTGAAACTTTACCTGCCAAATGGCATATGGCATGGCAGAATACATTCCAGCAGCTCTTTCTCGATAAAAGACCGTTCTTTCAACAGCAACAACAGGCTGCACAGATGAAGAATTTTGGACGCCAAGGAAAAGTACAGCAGCATACATTGAACCCATTGCATTGGTTAAATCTTGTCCCCTATTCCTGTAATATTCCACAATATGACAGTTAAAAGAAGTTAATTGAAACCAACTTTGAAGCTTCAGCTTTTGTGGTTTTGACTTCTAGCTTACATTTTTGAGCCCAGGTCCCAGAACATTGTCCCAAACATCAATGCTATTACAGTTGTAAAAAGAAATCTAACAGCGGTATATGGTGGGTTGCGCCAATATGACCAGTGTTGCTTCCATAAGCAAGCTACACACTGAGTCAAGAATGACTGAGAGTATTGAGTTGGAAAATGGAGTTCCTTTGAACCAGGAGCAGGCTTGCTTAAGTCTTCAATAAGAACTTTGTTTCTCCTGAACAAATGGCATACATTAGTATCAAATTTGAGTTAGTTATCTCCGATGTCGATCTTGTGCTGAATTAAAGTAATTAACTGGACCACCATATAACTTTTTGTTGCAAGGTCAAGTCTGAGTATCTTATCATTACCTGTACAGATCTGAATTTTTGTAGATAACAGTAAAATCAACACCTAAAGCTAATTCTTGCGCTGTTGTGGTAACTTCTAACATCCAAGTCGCGGGATTATATCCATCTTTGATTTTGCTAACTCCTTGAATTCCCTGTAGAAAGATGAACACTATAGTGTTAAATAAATAACGTATATTAAATTTTTTAATTTGAGGTTCTTCATTTCATCATACCTCGAAGTACTTGATAAGATGCTTAGAATGGTGTCCTAATGGCCCGACATATATTTCTTGTCCTCCTCGCTTCATAAGGAATAGCTGCAATTACATGTTTTATTAATATATAAACTCGTATGAAGAACCAACAAAAGCACAGTAAATTCTTTTTTAATTGATTTTCAAGTTCCTTGCCTCATCAAATGCTTCAAATATGTCAATACTTGGCTGATGAATAGTACATACAACTGTTCTTCCGGTGTCCACCGTGTTCCTAACTGTTCTCATAACAATTGCCGCGGCTCTTGCATCAAGCCCTGAAGTTGGCTCGTCCATGAAAATGATCGAAGGGTTTGCCACAAGCTCAACTGCAATTGTAAGCCTCTTTCGCTGTTCAGTTGATAAACCATTTACACCAGGTAAACCAACTATTGCTTGCCTTAACGGATTCAATTCCACGAGTTCCATGACTTCCTCAATGAACATCTGGAAACAAAAGCATTAACTTAAGCCATACCAAAATGATCATTAAGAAAAATGGGTTATTTTGTTGGACTCTATCAGTAGGCAATGAAGGGGTGTCAAAACTAAGAACTTCTCAACTTTTATAAGTCCTTGGAGTTCATGATCGAATTGTGCCTACTGGATTATCTTAGTAGAAACCTCTAGACATATATCAAAAAATATTTAGAGACAAGAAATAGCTTAAAGATGAATGCCAACCTTTCTAGTTTCAGCTTTAACTTCAGCAGGTAGTCGAAGCCAAGCAGAATAGAGCAAAGACTCGTACACTGTGACATGAGGAGAGTGAATATCATTTTGTTCACAGTATCCAGATACTCGAGCAAATGTTTCTTGTTTCTTCGGGAAACCTGAAATAGTGATGTTCCCATCTATATAACCACCGGTTTTTCTACCAGCAAGCACATCCATAAGAGTGGTTTTGCCCGCACCACTAACACCCATTAGAGCTGTAAGAACGCCTGGTCTGAAAGGACCACTAACACCCTTCAGTAGCACCAACCTATCTTCAGTAATACCTTGTTCTTTCATTTCCTGAAATTTTTAAATGAATCGAACAAACTTTTATATCTGTAGAGCACATTAACAACAAACAGAATATAATCCAACCATTGAACATATATGGAATTTATACACGGAACCTTATGTTACCTGCGGCATATCAACAGAATAAACAACGTTATCAAATGTGATGGAATGTGGCTCAAATGGAAGAACCATGCCCTTTTTCTTGATGGAAATGGTCCCGATAGTTGCCTCAGTCACAGACGAGGACTTCGATGAGATGCTTCTTTGAACCTCCTCTCGAATCGCTGCATATCAATTGGATCAGTATTCTACTTAATGCCCTGTAAACAAAAACACGGATACAAATATAAGTGAGTTCTAATACCTGAGCTAGTTACATTATTTGAGCTACTTTCATTGTTTGTTAACTGTATGCTTCCACCAACTCCAACTCCATCGGTTTGTTCATGGCTTTCCGTTTGTTCTGAAATTACAGCCCTTGAACTCCCAAATGCTGCATGATTATTTGATAAAATGTAAAAGATTAGCTCTCCATTATGAAGAGGAATAAGTTTTAAATAGACAAAGCTATACTCACGATTTAGATAGGTGAGAGCCACAGTGAAAAAAAAGTTGAACAATATTATGAAACCAATCAATCCTCCTACACCTATCCAATACCATTTTGGTTCTTGAAAGAAATCCCTGGACTTCAAAACATCGATTCCTGCTGCTTCGGTTGAACCCGGAAGAGACTTCGATATGAAATAACATATAATCAGATGATTGTTCAAGGATAAAAGCAAAACCATAAACATTGCAAATTCCAAGCCTTACATGACTCCACTGGTTCCCACGGAATTCATTAACCATCAATGCGGTTTGTCCATACATCATAGGAGAAATCCAGTAACCCCATATCCACCAGCTCTTTATGTCATCTGTGACATTAACAAAAGAAAATGGATTAGAAAAAGAAAAGTTTAATTTTCAATAAAAGTTTGAAGTCTGATGACGTGTCTAAGACTTATCATGCCTCGTGATAGGACAAAGCCACTCAATGCAAAAAGTACGAGCAAAGCAAATGAGCCAAAAGTGTTAGCAACAATCATGTTTCTAGCAGTTGCTGCAATGAAGCGAAACAACCCCGAAGACATCTGGTTAGCGAGAACGAGTGCGAAGTATTGCCTAAAAAACCTGCACCAGACAAGTTGCTTACACATCAATTTGGATCATGAGCTAATAAGAAACTATATACATATGTACACTGCTACTTAAGGTTCCATCTAAAATTTTATTTCCATTTCATTTGTTTACCTTTGAACATTTGGATCAAATCCGATGACATAATAGGTGAGAAATACCCATAGGGCAACTTCTACAAATGTGATGGGAATCTTGAGTATCCATGATGGTAGAGCATATACCCATGCAGGAAAGAATAACAGGTCTCTTTGCTTGTAAAAGACAGGAAGCTTAGCAATGGTCATAGAAAGCTCAGACATTCCATTAAACATGACCATAATCAAGCCAAAAAAAATGGCCCCCATATAGATTCCTCCCTCAGCAATTGAATCTCGGTTCATCTCAGTTCTCAAAAAGAGAGTCATAGTAACTATTGCCATAAATGTAAGCTAGTAATGAAAGAAAAAAACAAAAAGGAAGTTAGTCATTTTCTTGTTATAAAAACCATTACAATTACAGTGCAAGAATCAACTTTCTTTAGCACTCACCTGAATAAACTTGAAGATGTAGACAAAAGAGTTTCTCTTCATTAGCAGAAACTCCCTTGAGACGCAAGCTTTCAGCAACTTCCACTTTCCAACACCATATTTTTTGGTTGTCAAAGCAGAGGGGTGGCTCTTTGTTTTCTCAAATGGAGTCCGAAGTTCATCTTCAAGTTGCAATCCAACATGGAAAGATTGAAATGCCTCAGCAAACTCATCGGTCGTGACAAACCTGTAAGGTTGATCTCTACGTGCCCAATACTGCATTTGATCTTTCCTTGATGTAACCTGTAATGAAGAAAGTTAGGTAATATGATATAAAAGGAACTATGTCCCAATAAAAAAACAAAAAGAAAAAGAAAAGAAAACCAATGTCAAGACTTACTTCTTGCAAGAAGTCTGCAATGCCTTTTCTTTCAGGACACCTGAAGCCCATAGATTCGAAGAAGCTCAGCACGTGTTCACGAGGACCCTGATATACTATCCGGCCATCGGAAATGAGAATAATGTCATCGAAAAGATCATAAGTCTCTGGTGCTGGTTGGAGAAGAGAAATGACTGCAGTTCCGTTAAGGATATGAACAGTTTGCTTGAGGGAGTTCACAATCTGGAAAGTTGTAGAGCTATCTAGACCAGTAGATATCTCATCCATAAATAGTGCCCTTGCCGGTCCAACCAGCATTTCACCTAATTTCATTGACAGAAATGGATTGCATGATAAAAAATTGAGGCTCCTTTGGTAATGGAACCAATGGTTTAATTGATTTTATCAGTTACCTGTGGTGACACGCTTCTTTTGTCCACCAGATATACCCCTTAACATTTCATCACCTACCATAGTGTCTGCACATATTTCCAATCCTAAAACCTGAAAATTTCATGCCAAAGGAGTTCAATAAGTATATATATATTTATCTTAGTGCTTGGATATATTTCAGATTTCTTTAACATTACCTTTAGAATGTAATCTGTAATAACATTTGCCTCTTGACCTTCTGTTGCTGCTGCCTGAAATTTTAAAAGTGAAGTGAATCAAGACCACTAGTTTAATTCTTTCTACAATTGAAACATAAAAATAATATTAATTGGTTCTTACCTTCATGAAGACATCAATATCAGGATCAGGTTTAATATTTGCTTGTTTCTCTCTTCTTGATAATTCTGCCAACATATCTGTAAACACCCAAAACAACAAACTTTCATGCTCTGTAGAATAAAGAAAATGTGAAATACCAAATAAGAATGGTCGAAAATCAAACAAAACTAACTGTAACGATCTCCAACGCCTTGACATCTCGCAGAAAAGGCCAAAGTTTCCCTCACTGTCATTTCTCCTATATGAAGATCATGTTGACTAATATAGGCAGCTGTTCTCTGGGGCACAAACTCATTCATCTCATGCCCATTGTAGGTCACTGTCCCAGAACACTTCAAGAGAATTTAACTTGATAATTATAAATAAAATTAAAGACAACATCCAACGCATTGAACCAAAGTGAACTTTTGTAGAGCACCTTAAGAGCAGTATCAAGCTTCCCAGCTAAAGCCAACAAGAGAGTGGTTTTCCCAGAACTTGGAGGACCCAAAAGCAATGTCATCCTGAAGAAAAAAAACTTGATTAATTTCATGGGACCCAAACTTTAAATTTATCAGTAAAAATCAAATCTTCATGTTACCTGCCGGGCTTAATGATTCCACTGACGTCTTTGAGGATTGTCAGCTTTTTCTTTCTACTAGAAAGAATGCCCATCTCAATCAAGCAGCTCTTTAATCACAATACAAATTGAATGTCAGGAAACAAACATTAAGGTGATTCCTGTGTGTTTCGGCTCCTCTAGGAAGCGTAGGGATTAGTATTTATCTTTATCTTAATTATTTTAATTTTTTTAGAATTACATTTAAATTTAAACTATAATTATTAAATATTTCGAAATGAAATGATCAAAGAAAAATGTAATTCCATCCCAGGTTGGAACGTACCTCAAATATATTAGTGACAAAATTGTTGAAAGCTGGACTGCAATGCAACATGGAGCCAAAAGCTTGCTACTGTCGAGACCAGCAGCTATCGAGCTCAGCTCATTTTGCTTGGTGCGCACGAATGGTTTTTGAACCGAATGAAGCAACCAACTTTGCTGCTTTGTTTTGATGTAATTTGGTTCAGTTCAACTTTAGTTTGTTTGTAATGCTAGTTAAACTTAAGTTAGTGACAAGATCTTTTGATGTAATGGCTGATTGGTCAGCTATGTTTGATTATTTTTGGCTAGTGATTAGGTTTGTATTAGTTGGGGCAGTTAAATACATTAGGTAACTGTCAATGTACAATGTAACTCTTTTATATATTTCAAGTTGAATGAAAAATGATGAATGTTCAGTCACAACATTGCTGAGTATTTTGATTTTTGACCAAAATTTTTGCTTTGCTTTGCCTCGATTCTTCTTGCTTCAGTCTTGCAAACACTGAGCTGCAACTTTGTTTTGATGTTTGCTGCTGCCATTGTTCCAACAAATGGTATCATGAGCCCGAGTCTTTGAGGGGCCTTTGTATGCAATCTGTTGTGTTCGAATCAAAACCAACAGCAAGTTCAAAATTTGGTAAGATTGAAGCATTTAAAATCAGTTTAGCAGAATGAGTTTCACTCCACCACCTCCACCAGTGTTCACTGGAGAAAACTATCACATTTGGATAGTTAAAATGAAGACTTATCTCCAGGCACATGATCTTTGGAGTGTGATCGAGAATGATGCTGAACCACCTCCATTGAGAGCCAATCCCACCATTGCACAGATGAGGCAACATACTGAGGAGCGAGCCAAGAAGCATAAGGCTATGGCCTGCTTGCAAAATGGAGTCTCTGATGTGATATTTACTCGCATCATGGCCTGTGACTCACCTAAGCAGGCTTGGGAGAAGCTGAAGGAGGAGTTCATGGGGACTGATAAGACAAGGCAACAGCAAGTAATCAACCTCAGGAGAGACTTTGAAAATTTGAAGATGAAGGAGTCTGAGACCATCAAGCAGTACTCAGACAGGATAATGGCCATTGTCAACAGCATTAGGCTCCTGGGAGTGGACTTCACAGAGAGCAGAGTTGTTGAAAAGGTTATTACAACTCTCCCTGAGAAATTTGAGTCTAAAATCTCTTCACTTGAGGACTCGAGGGACTTATCAGCCATTTCATTGTCTGAGCTGATAAATTCCCTATATGCACTTGAGCAAAGGAGGGCAAATAGGCAGGAGGAGAATCCTGAAGCTGCTTTCCAGGCTAAAGCCAGTGAAGGCTCGAGTGTGAGTGCAAAAGGCAAGAAGCCTTGGCACAATAGAAGGGTCAAGTCAAGAAGAGATGAAGCAAAAAGGGTGTTCCCACCATGTGTTCATTGCAAGAAGACAACACATTCAGAAAAGTATTGCTGGTTTAGGCCAGATATTCAGTGTAGAAAATGCAAACAGTTTGGCCATGTGGAGAAGGTGTGCAAGGGCAAACCAAGGGAGGCTACTCTGCAACAAGCTAGACCTGCTGAGGACATTCAAGCTCAGGAGGAGCAAGTGTTCACAGCAACTTGTTTTGTTGGCACAACCAAGGCCAGCAATGATTGGCTACTAGACAGTGGCTGCTCACACCATATGGCAGCAGATGAGAAGCTGTTCAAAAGCCTAGACAGAAGCTTCCACTCGAGGATTAGAATTGGAGATGGTAGGCTGATTGAGGCTAAAGGCAAGGGCAGTGTGTTGATTAGCACTGGTTCAGGTAACAAGCTGATCTCAGATGTGTTTTTTGTACTTGACTTAGATCAGAATTTGCTTAGTGTAGGCCAATTAGTTGAAAAGGGCTATACATTGGTTTTTAAGGATGGTTGTTGTATTGTTCAAGACATGAATGGTCTGGAGTTAGTCACAGTCTCTATGACTGATAGGTGCTTCATGCTGGATGTTAGCCAAATAGAAAGAAAGGCATATACCAGCCTTGTTGAAAGCACTGACTTGTGGCATAGGAGACTAGGCCATGCAAATTTTAGATCCATCGATCTGTTACATAGGCTGAATCTGGTTGATGACATTTCAAAAATTGAAGCTAGTGGGAATGTTTGTGAGGTTTGTCAGCTTGGTAAGCAGGCTAGACTGCCTTTTCCTGCTGACAGTGCTTGGAGAGCTCAAGACAAGCTCGAATTGGTGCACTCTGATGTTTGTGGCCCTATGAGAACACCTTCAATCAGTGAGAACAGGTACTTTGCCTTGTTTATAGATGATTTAACAAGGTTGTGCTGGGTCTACTTCTTGAAGCAAAAGTCAGAAGTGTTTGAAGCTTTCTGCAAATTCAAGGCTTATGCTGAAAATCAGTCAGGCTGCAAAATTAGAGCCTTGAGGACTGATAATGGATCTGAATATGTGTCTGAGAGATTTCAGAAGCTTTGTGACAGTGCTGGGATTCACCATCAGCTCACAACAGTCTATACTCCTCAACAGAATGGAGTCTGTGAGAGAAAGAATAGGACTGTACTGAACATGGCCAGGTGCCTCTTGTTTCAAGGCAAGCTTCCAAGTCAGTTTTGGGCTGAGGCAGTCAACACCTCAGTGTATCTGCTCAACAGGCTGCCAACTAGAGCAGTCAAGGATAAGACTCCTTTTGAGGCTTGGCATGGAGTCAAACATGTGGTAACACACTTAAAAGTGTTTGGCTGTGTATGTTATGCACTTATTCCAGTAGAGAAAAGGACCAAGCTTGAGAGCAGAGCAACTCCAGGAATTTTTGTTGGCTACAGCAGCAACAAGAAGGGCTATAGAGTGTATGATCCTACAACAAAGAAGGTTTTAGTCAGCAGGGATGTTAAGTTTGATGAGGAAAAGGTGTGGAATTGGAATAGTGTTGTGGCTGACTTGTCTGAATTGGACCAGTTAGACTTGGTTGCTGAACCTGCAGAAGAAGGACCAAGTAATGATGCTGTCGATGATATACCAGTGAGGGGCACCAGAACTTTGGTTGATGTTTATCAGAGGTGCAATGTTGCTGTGATTGAGCCCTCAGACTTTGAAGAGGCTGCTAAAAATAGAAGCTGGATGAAAGCTATGGAAGCTGAGTTGGAAATGATCAACAAAAATCAGACTTGGGAGTTGGTGAGCAGACCAGAACACAAGAGGGTCATAGGAGTTAAATGGGTATATCGGGCCAAGTACAATGCTGATGGCTCACTGAACAAGCACAAGGCCAGGCTTGTGGTGAAAGGCTACAGTTAGCAGTATGGTGTTGACTACCTAGAAACTTTTGCTCCAGTGGCAAGACTGGATACAATTAAGCTGCTGTTTGCTTTAGCAGCTCAGAAGCAGTGGAGAGTTCACCAATTGGATGTCAAATCAGCATTCCTAAATGGTTTTTTCAAGGAGGAGATCTTCATCGAGCAACCTGAAGGTTTTGAAGTTGTTGGACATGAAGACAAAGTGTATAAGTTGAGAAAGGCCCTCTATGGCCTGAAACAGGCACCAAGGGCCTGGTATGATAGAGTTGATGCCTACCTGACCAAACTTGGATTTGTAAAGAGCCTTAGTGAGCCTACTCTATATGTTAAAAGGTCAGAACATGAAACCTTGCTGATAGTCTCCTTGTATGTGGATGATTTGCTTGTGACAGGGAGCAAAATCGAGCTCATTGATCAGTTCAAGGTCCAAATGCAGCAAGTGTTTGAGATGACAGATTTGGGGATCATGACTTACTTCCTTGGCATGGAAGTGCACCAATCTGATCGAGGTATCTTCATCAGCCAACACTCATTTGCTTTGAAGATCCTAGACAAATTTTGCATGCATAACTGTAAAGCAGTCAGCACACCTGTGGCTCAAGGAGAAAAGCTGACTAGCAGTGGTGATCAGCAGAGGGTTGATGAGAGGCACTATCGAAGCCTAGTTGGTTGTCTGTTGTATCTAACAGCAACCAGGCCAGATATCATGTTTGGTGTCAGCCTGTTATCGAGATTTATGCATTGTTGCAATGAGGCACATTTGAAGGCAGCAAAGAGGATCCTTAGATACATCAAGGGCACTGCTAGTTTTGGTGTAATGTTTGAAAGTCAGAACCAACTGAAACTAGAAGGCTACTCTGACAGCGACTGGGCAGGATCTCTCGATGACATGAAGAGTACCTCTGGATACTTCTTCACACTTGGATCGGGCATGTTTTGCTGGAGTTCTAAGAAGCAACAAACTGTTGCTCAGTCCACAGCTGAAGCAGAGTACATTGCTGCAGCAGGAGCAGTTAATCAGGCCATTTGGCTAAGAAAGCTGCTTTATGACCTTAATGAAACTCAAGATGAAGCAACTGAAATCTGGGTGGACAATCAGTCTGCAGTTGCAATAGCCAAGAACCCTGTGTTCCATGGCAAGACTAAGCATTTTAAGATCAAATTGCATTTTGTTAGAGAGGCTGAACAAGCAAAGGAAGTCAGCCTTGTGCATTGCAGCTCAGGAGCACAATTGGCTGACATAATGACCAAGCCCTTAGGGGCTGCTCGATTTGAATCTTTGAGAAGTGCAATTGGAATGTGTTGCATACAGTCCAAGGAGGAGTGTTGAAAGCTGGACTGCAATGCAACATGGAGCCAAAAGCTTGCTACTGTCGAGACCAGCAGCTATCGAGCTCAGCTCATTTTGCTTGGTGCGCACGAATGGTTTTTGAACCGAATGAAGCAACCAACTTTGCTGCTTTGTTTTGATGTAATTTGGTTCAGTTCAACTTTAGTTTGTTTGTAATGCTAGTTAAACTTAAGTTAGTGACAAGACCTTTTGATGTAATGGCTGATTGGTCAGCTATGTTTGATTATTTTTGGCTAGTGATTAGGTTTGTATTAGTTGGGGCAGTTAAATACATTAGGTAACTGTCAATGTACAATGTAACTCTTTTATATATTTCAAGTTGAATGAAAAATGATGAATGTTCAGTCACAACATTGCTGAGTATTTTGATTTTTGACCAAAATTTTTGCTTTGCTTTGCCTCGATTCTTCTTGCTTCAGTCTTGCAAACACTGAGCTGCAACTTTGTTTTGATGTTTGCTGCTGCCATTGTTCCAACAAAAATTAATAACTGTAGGCAAAGCATCGCTTCCTACGTAAGCTTGAGCTTCAATATTTAGACGTTGGAATCTGACTTCAATTGTGGGAAGATCGATGCCAACCCTGAGGATTTCCAATGCAAAAACAGACATTATGTTTGGTTCAAAATTTTCACTGTTCGGGAACTATTGAATGAATCTTCAGCTACAACTTTTTCTTTTACAAATCATTTTTTTTCTGAAATAATCTTTTACAGTCTCTCTTATGACTCTATTTGTTACTCTATTCCATTCAATAGGCATAGTGTGAGTTTGTCTCCTGCAAACATTAAAAACACAAAAATTCCATACCTATCGATACGATTCTTGAGCTTGAATAAAAACTTGTCATTATCTTCCTCAGCAACTTTGATCAACCTCTCAAGCAAAGCCTTCCTTTCTTGCCATCCAATATCTAGAACATCGATTTCATTGGCATCACCTTGAGAGCTGGCCAATATACCTTTCCTTAGACGAGCAACAGTGGGTAGTTTCTCAAGTGCAGCCCACTTTAAAGCTTCTTCATCGTCTTCATCTCGAGAAGATCTCGAGAAAACTTGGACGCCATTGTTCCTCCATATGGAAGAAATACCAGAGCCTATACTTCTCTTTAAACTACTACTCGCTTCATAAATATTAACGCCCTCCATTACCCAAAACAATATCAATACTTGATCCTTCCCAATGAAAGAAGGAAAAGAAATGAGAATGAAGTTAAAAGGGAGAGCCTGTTGCAACAAAACTAATGTTTGGCATATATATAAGGAGTAAGGGCAATGGCAATGCATGGTTGCTGGCCGCCCTTCTTTCTCTTTCATATGTCAAACTTCAAAATTTTCCACCTTTGTTTTGCATGGATTGAGTTATGGAATATTATTTGTCTTTTACTTTTCCTCTTTTACTGTTAATCTCAACATATTTAAATCACCAACATCTTGAAACCATGCTTATATTCACCAAACATACTTTAACCGTTGATAGGGTGTCGAAAGTTAACGTGTTTAAAATTTAGCAATGGATTTCCAAATTGATTTATAACCATATTTTAAGAATATCCTAATCCATTGATTTATAACCATAAACGAAGCAAATGCACAAAATGGATGATCTTGTAATATGCTTAGATGACATAATTGCTGAGCTATGGATACTTTAATGGAAAGAAGAAAAAATCTATTGAGTGTTTTTAACGTATTTAAGTACCAGCTACTATTAATTTTTTTCAATAATTTATTTTAAGGTAAATTTCACTTTACCTAAATGATAACATTTTTGTTGTGCTTTTGCATAATAACATAAACCAATAAATAATATTATGGATTAAAATTAGAAGCAAGTAAAATAAACATTACTAATAAATTCTATTAATTCTAACTTTAAAATAATAGAAATTTGAATCTAAAGAGTTGAAATAAACATTACAAAATATTTAATATTAGCAAAAAATAAAAAAGATAAGAAATAACAAATTATTAAAAAGATCACCAATGATGTCATTCTAGGACTAAAGTAATAATAATAATAATAATAATAACACACCTTGAAGAACAAGGAATGAGAGTAGTAAGAAAGACTGGGAATTGACTTCTTTTTTTCATTACATACAATTTAATAAGAGGAAGGTTCAAAGGGACTTCCTTTCATTGACACGTGGGGCATCATATTATGCTGCTTTTCTTTACATTCATTAAAATTCAAATTTAATCTTAAATTTGTCTTTATAGTTTATATTATTAACTTTTTAAATTGATAGAAATTTGTGAATGGAGTCTGAAGAGCGAGAGAAAATTGGAGAAGGGAGAAGAGATAGTCGACTATCAAGAATTGAAATAATCAATAATCAAGAAGGCAATGCAGATGTGGCCATGGACGCTGTTTCGGCTCCAGACAGACCTAGGTCCTGGAAAGATCGCCTCATGGGTACAGGCTTAAGAGGTGACGAAAAAGCAGAACCATCATCTAAAGAAGAAGACGATGATGACCTAGATATTCTTGACGGAGATATTGTCAGATCCTCGGTCAACGGTATACCGGCTTTCTTTGACCGGATTAACCAAATACTCATAAAAGATATGGAACATACCGTGGTTATAAAGTTATTAGGTAGAAACATCGGATACGCAACTCTACAAACAAGATCCATTCTTTATGGCGCCCGAGTCAACCGTTTTGTTTAATGGACATCGAAAACGGCTACTACTTAGCCAAGTTCCAGAATCCAGCCGATTGTGAAAAGGTATTAAGTCAAGGGCCATGGGTAGTATATGGCCAATACTTAACTGTTCATATGGATTTCAGTCCTTCGCAGCCCTACCCGAATATGGTCATGGCTTGGATAAGGCTACCCGATTTGCCTGGGCACATTTACAAAAGGAAAATACTCTGAGAAATAGGGGGAATAATAGGAAGGGTTGCAAAATTGGATTTTAATACTGATAACGGCGTTCGGGGAAGGTTTGCAAGAATGGCGGTCTATGTGAATCTTGGGAAGGCTCTCATATCTCATGTTTTTATCAATGGATTACTGCAAAAAGTCAAGTATGAATACTTACCCACGGTCTGTTTCTCTTGCGGCCATTATGGGCATACACAGGATATTTGCACCAAGACAACGATTGAACAACAAGATATGGGATAAGGCAGTAAGGAGCACGAACTAATCCAAGAAGTCAGACCTGATTCAGGAGGAAGCAACGGCGCTGATAAATCCGACGCTTATGGTCCTTTGATGATTGTGGAAAGAAGGAATCGGCGATGGTCAAAAGGAAAGAGTAACACCAACAGCGCCGTTAGAGAGAAGGGACTTGGAAGCTCTCAGTTTCAAGCACTGAAAACCCTAAACGACGAACCAAATCTACATGATAATGGGTCCATGAGAAGGATCCATGAAACCCAAAAGGAGTCAAGGTCTGCTGAAAAGTCCTTGGTAACACCGAATGGAGCACCACCAATAGGCCAAATTCGGAAAAGGCCTGGTAAAGAAATTATATCAAGCCTAGGTGTGCATAATCAAAATTATTTCCAGATTAAAGAATCTAAGGCACCCATTAAGGAAAACCAAAACAAGTACAACCCAGGAGACCACAGTCAATCAGATCCACTACAAAATAAAAATAATACAAAAAAGGGGGCAGAAGTTGATGGAGCCATAAGAGAAGACATAAATTTCACAAATGCTTCCCAGACTCAACATTTGGAAGAAAACTCAGTGATGAGCAGAACGGAAGGCCAAATAACCAATACGGTGCAATGTGAAGGGAAAATTCATGTCACACAATCAGTAGCAACTTTGGGTTCACAACAGAGTCAAAGCTCCACTACTGATAGGATGCTGGAAGTTACGGTAACCCCAACTATTGGAGCGTTAGACCCATCTAAACATTCAATAGTAACGTTAAAAAAATGGTGCTTTGGGGGAAATTCAAGGAGGGCAATTCACAAATAAAATAGGGCCAAAGAAGAACACATCTTCAACATGCGCCACTGGAGGGAAAATAAATAACAATTCCAAGGGCCAAAAACTCAAAAGAGTAATTCGTAATAAAGATAGCCCATTCAAAACGTCACCTCCCAAAGTTCCACTGGCAGATTCTATCACCAATATGGTAGAGCTATTGCAAGAGCAAGTCAAACAAGGACTTCTTAACGAAGCAAATGAGAAAGCTCGACCAGCGAGAAAAAGTGTTTGGCCGAAAAAAAAAAGAGGTTGACCCACTTCATTCGCTTGGCGAATGATCTTCGCTTCGCGGGAACAACAAAAACCACCATCTCGCTCTTTCCTTTCTTCGGGGCTACCTTTTTCTTTCTAAGGGATGGGGTTGGGGTGTTTAAAAACCTTTTTTAGGAATCGGATGCAGAGAAACCCAGAATGCCACACGGCAGAAACATTAATTTAGTATGGCCCCTTTAAGTCATCTAAGATGAATTCTCAGTTAAATTTAAATTTATCATTTTTTGTTTGGAACTGCCAAGGATGCGCAAATACTAAATTTCCATGCATCTTTAGAGAATATAATATGGATTTTAGACTGGACATTATTGGTCTTTTAGAACCTAAAGTGAGTGGTCGTAAGGCAGATGACATTATAGCCAAATTAGGATTCCAACATTCACATCGTATTGAAGCAAAAGGTTGGGTCAAGACTCGGCGGAATCTTGGGATACTTGAAAGTACAAGAATTAGGAAATTATTTAGGTATACCTCTATTCCACAAGCGAATCACTAAATCCACAATGAAATTTGTTGTTGATAAGGTTCGGTCAAGACTAGGCAACTGGGATGCAAAGCAATTATCCATTGCAGGACGTTTTACCCTTGTTCAATCAGTTCTTTTAACTATCCCTAATTATTTCATGCAATCCATAAAAATTCCAAAATGAGTATGTGATGAAATTGAACGTCTCGCAAGGCAGTTCATTTGGGGAGCTAGTACGAGAGGCAGAAAACTAGCACTTGTTGATTGGGGGACAGTATGCCAGCCCCGAACATACGGTGGATTAGGCTTAAGACGACTACAATAGCAAAATAGCGCTTACCTGCTAAAATTAGGAATTAATCTTATTTCTAATCAACATATCTTATGGACGCGTGTATTACGCTCAAAATATGGAGTGAAAGAAATAATTCCTGAGGACATAAGTAGGAACAATAGCTCCGCATTATGGAAAGCACTTGAGAAGATTTGGCCAATGTTAAAGGAAAATATCTGTTGGTCGATTAAATCAGGAACGAAAATTTGACGCTGGAAGGATTGCTGGATTCCTACAGTTGGACCATTGATTAACCATGTCCAAAATTCAACTAGGCCCATAAATGATTGCCTACTCAAAGATATGACAACGACAGAAGGGGCTTGGAACATTGGAGCATTTAAAGAAAGTCTAGCTGATGAAGTAATACAAAAAATTATTGATTTACCTCCTCCACGCCACTCAGCAGGGGCTGATGAAATTAAATGGATGCCTGCCTCTTCTGGAAAATTTACAATAAAAAATGCTTACCAGATGTTAACAATAAACTCATTGCACAATCGGAATCCCAGACGGAAGGCAATCTGGAAATACCTAGGTCCTCAACGCATTCAATTTTTTCTATGGTTAGCATGTAAACAACGGTTACTCATCAATCTAGAGAGAGCACGAAGAGGACTCAATCACAGCACCTTCTGTCCGATGTGCCGACATAATACAGAAGATGTTCTACACACTCTTAGAGATTGTTCCACGATCAAAGAAATTTGGCTTAGCATTACTCATCCAAGTTGGCAAAACCAGTTCTTTTCAAATGATAATATTTTCAACTGGTGGAGGAAAACTTAAAGCATAACGAATGGCTTATATGGGCCAATACTTCATGGCCTACCTTTTTTGGGATAGTCGCATTGCGAATATGGAAAAATAGGAACTTCTTTGTGTTCCAAGGATTAACATGGAGTTTATCAGAAACTAACAAGACTTCTGTCTGTTGGGCGAGTCAGTATGCCAACTCACATTTGCGGGATCCAATTCAAGATTCAAGTAGAGAAATTGATCAAACTTTAGGAAAGTTGATTGAATAAAGTATATTGATTTAGGTTTTATTTTTTGATTTTATTTTGTTTTTACACCAAAAAAAACTTTTTAAATTAAAATAATATAATTTAAAAGTAATTTTTAAATAAAAAAAAAGGTCATTTGCAATGAAAGTTGTACTATGTTTGAGTCATATGTCTGCTGTTCAAGAAATACCAAAAATCAAACTACGGAATTGGAGCTAAGACCCTAACCATTTTTTTAAAATATTACTCATTTAAATCCGGATTAATGTCTTCATCCTTTTTCAAACATTTAACTTTTACTTCAGTTCTATTAAGTCCACATACTTAATCATAACCAAGTCAGTTTTTATTCATCATTTTGCATTTAAATAAAATCTTTATTTTTGTTAACAATTATTACTCACTTTCATTTTTAAAGTTTTTTTTTATCTATTTTAGTCTCTAATATTATTGTTCATCAATTCAATCCTTTGGATATTTGAAAAAAAAATTTAGATCGTACCTACTCAATTATAAAACCACGTTTTATATGATAATATCACAATAATGTCATAATTAGAATCATATTTAAAAAATAAAAAAATCATAAAAATTTTATTTAAAATTACAAAATTTACTAAAATTGTAAAATATTATTTAAAAATCTAAATATTAAAAAATATTAAATTATAAAAAGATTATAAGAACTATTAAAATTATAAAATAAAAAAGTAACAAGAACATGAAAATTATAAACACTCTTTCTTTTTGCGTGTATGCATGAGTAAGAAAATCGACAAACACGCGCAGTCAATATTGAAGCATCATCAAAACAAGCTTCTTGGAGGCTCAACATAGTAAAAGTAAAAGCCCCTATATTGTATATTTGTTATTGACTTGTGTTGTGTTTCCTTCTTTTAACAATGGCGTTCTTTGATTTTTTGTATTTGGCAGTTGGACGGAATTGTAGAACAACAGAGAGTAAAAAAAATGAGACATACTCTAAACATGCCTACACTGATTCAAACAATTATGAAGGGCACATGCATAGAGGCAAAAAAACGTTCAACTAAAATATGCATTAGGCCTTGTTGATGTGTGGAATCAATAAGGAGGAGATACAATGAGAGGGTGGTGATGTAGGTGGAGGCTGGTTCACCTTATCTAGGCAAAGAGCTGAAGAATACTATTAGTTGAGGCAGTGATGGTGGAGATACCTTGAGAACAAGGTGACAGAACGTAGGTTAAAATATTGGAGAGTCGATTCTTTCTTCATCGTTATGGAGATTATTTATAGGCGAGGTCTCTTGTTAAGTGGCATTAATGTGGCGGATTCACCAGCAAGCCATCATTATGGGATGCGTGGGGAGGATGTCCGTGATGGGACACATTCTGTCATTCTTTTTAAATCATGATATGAGGTGGTTGAATATACATAGGGTTTGGCCAAAAGAATCATGTTCTCAACAGGAGATAGGTTGTCTAAAGGAAAGAGTGGTGGCATCCTTCTAGGGAACATGTGGCTAGCGTTTGATGATCATTTGGACCGTAGCTAGTGGAGGGCATTTCTTAGGCAATTTATTATGCTATCATATGTCTCAAGTTGGTGGAGGTATAATAAGCCTTAATAATTCATTAAGATAAATATTTAAAACTTAAAAAAAATACATAAATAGAGTTACTTATTTTTTTAACTAAAAGTTATTTAGATTAAAAAAAAGCTTTGTATATTTTATAAAATAAATATTAATGTGATTACGTTTATAAAATGGATAAATCTTAAAATTATACATGAATTATGATTTAATGTGTAATTTTATACATGAAAATTTGATTTGATCCAATTCTTATAAATTATTAACGTAATTATTGATATAACATCATTTTATGTTTATATATTGCATACATAAATAATTATATTTATCCAATTCAAAAAACAAATGATGCATTTATTTCTTTAAATGTATATGATTAAATCAAAATTAAAGTTTCAAGTATACATTTGAACCACGATTAGAGTTTCATGTGCATAATTGCACCAAATTAAATTTTATGTATACAATTGCACATTGAAAAACATCATAAACTTAGGCCACACTATTTAATTTTTAATAAATTATACCACATGTCACTTTAAAATAATGTTATTTTTTCTGAAAAAATAATGTTATTTTATTTTGGTCACTCTAAAATTTTTTATCAATTTAATCACTTTAATTAAGATAATTGCTCAAATCCACTAAAAATTCCATTAATTTACTAATGAATTGTTGATGTGGTATATATTTTTTTACTTTTAACTAAAGTTAGAAACCTTCTTATAATTAATTCAAAATATTTTCCTTTTTGTTTATATACACCATAAGGCTTAAGCTCGTAAATTTTCTTTTTTCCCTTCTTAAAAAAAAAACAAAAGCAAAAACCTAAACACAAAAAAACCTTATGGATAAGGACATGATGATAAGCCATACGTTAACGAGCGACCTGAACAGTGAAAATAAACGCAACCACAATGAAACATAGTTTGTCAATATATAAACATATTAAACAATTTCAATGAAACAAATAGATGCAGTAAAATGGAAAGCCACCATTGCATAGGGAAAATTAACATGTAATTCAATTTTATTAAACATATGATCAACAAAAATTACTATACAAAACAATAAGGTAAATAGTACATTAAAGTAAATAAGCAAGCAAAAGAGCCATTTTTTTGTTAAAGAAATAACATATGGCTAATCTTTATGAAGAACTCCAACGTTGAAACCCACGTCCCAAAATCAACCTGGAAAAATGGGATTTTTTTATTGATAACATCAACAGACCTCAATTGTCAACTCCCCCCCCCCCCAATTTACCAATTTCTCACTTCATTCTTTCTGAACAAACAATAAGAAGGAAAAAGAGAAAACTTACCAGCTTTAGTATTATGTTACAAATAAATCGAAAAAAGTATTTTACATTAGTTACAGAGAAGTCCCTAGCCTTAGTCAAAAATAAAAAAAAATACCACGTCAACAACCCGTTAGTGGATTAATGAAATTTTTAATAGCAATGACTAATTCAAACAATTATCTTAATTAGAGTGACTAAATTGACAAAAAAATTTTAAAGTGACCAAAATAGGAACAATGCTATCGTAGAGTGACATGCAGTGTAGTTTACCCTTTAATTTTTTATATAGGTATTAGGTCTATACCACATAAGAAAAAAAAAACAATGAAAGAACGGTACTCTTTGGTCGTTTCACCAATTGAAGGTTTGACCAATTCAATAAAATTATAAATGGCTTATTCAAAACAATTTTAAATTTGAGTTTTTTTTTCGAAAAAGGAACGATTATTTATTAAAAACAACTAGTTTAGAGTCCGATACATAACAATCCTTTGATCATCATCTAACAATAGATGAGTTAAACAATCAGAGAATTAGAACAAACCCAAAACAAAGCATTAAAAGAAAGGAAATTTGACAGTGTGAAAGGTTGGAAGTTGCTTTCCAAGCAAGCCAAAGCATCAACACATTTGTTCCTCTTATGAAAAAATGTTGCAAAGAGCTAGAATTCATAGAACGAAAGACCATCTTGCACTCATTAATAAATGGAGATAACAATTTGTTAAATAGATAGAATCACATGTCATGAAACAAATCACAGTGGTAGCATCTACTTCAACTTCAAGATTTGAAATATTCAACTACCGAGCTAATGAGAGACCATCCCTTAGAGCCCAAAGTTCAGCTTCAACACTAGTAGTTTTGGGGATATGTCAAAAAGTATCAATAATCTAATTTCCATTATGGTCCCAGATAAGAGATCCTCCTCTCGTAATGCTTGAGTTGCCTAAGGAAGAATCATTCATATTGAGTTTAAACTTGTCGAATAAATGGGGTTTTGCAAGAGACAAAATGTAATGCCCCTAACCCCTCCGCCATCAAATTAAGGTCACGGGCATTACTAACGAATCAAACAATTAATTCAATCATAATCAACATATAAACTAATTAATAACATTACAATATGCAGGGACAGGTCACGACAATCTAATACTTTCATGCTAGATTTTTATACGTTCGAATAATAAATTATGGTATGCATTTCTAAACTTGGTCTTCCACTGTCTACACTCACTATTTATACATTACTAAACTTAATCTGTCACTATCTACACTTTTATCACTATTTATCCCTTCAAGAATGTCAGAATTCAGATACATACAAAACTATTTCAATTATTAGCATCAGAGTATTAGTCCATACTCTGTTTACGATTATCTTTTTAATTTATCTTCAATGATGTTAGTGGAATGCACTTAATTTAGGTTTGCTAATCCACCCCAAATCAGAGTAAAAGTTACTCTTACAACCTTTATTACGAGTCTATGGGACCCTAAAAGTAGTTTAAAAATCGGTAGAGACTAATTTGAAACAATTTTGGAAATTTAGGAAATAATTACAAAAATTTTGATTTCAGGGGTCACACACCCGTGTGGCCAGGCCATGTGCCTCACACACCCGTGACACATGTCTGTGTCTCAGGCCGTGTAACTCTCTGACTTGGGTCACACGCCTATGTGTTTTACCCGTGTGTGACACATGTTCGTGTGGCCAGACCGTGTGCACCCAAAAGTACCTTAAAACTCAAGTTTACCATTTCCTATTCACTTGGGCACTAAGAAAGTCAATTACCAATCGTTTAACCTATTCAAAACACGACTAAACATGCCCAAGATAAACCAAATTCATCACCTAATATGCCTAACCAATGTACCTTCATTGGTACCACATTTTATATGTTCAAATACATCAACAACACATCAAACATTCAAGACTTTCATTCATATCACACTTACCATATTTGAACTAACTTTAAAACTTCTAAAGTTACCAAATATGAAGCTAAGCACATACCAAGCATTATGCTAATATACTAAACTTTAAAATATCACATACCAAAATATAAACTAGGCTAGCACACCAACATAGCCTCAACCACAACCATATACACATTTAACCATCATTTCACTAACAACTAAGTTAACAACATCTTATAAATGATATAACAAAAGTCTCCCTAGGTACATGCCATTACAAAATAAAATATCACCACACTTGAGCTCAGGATTTGTGATTTGATGCTGAGTCGGCAATAATTTGAACAGTACCTAGCCTGCACACAAAAAATAAAACCGCACACTGAGTAAAACTCTGTGGTATTTCTATAATCCAAATAACATAAACTTGATATAAGTATTTAAAATGCAAAATGCAACAAGTAAGCTATGTTCATGTGTTTCAATTCAATAGTATAATTTTTGCTCATTCCTTATTCACATCTACTAAGATTTTCACATGTTCAAATATATAAGTATATATCAATGACATTTCATTTAACATTTGAATACATCATCTCATGTAATGGCATGATTCATATCTTTGATCAATACTTGAATTCATTCAAGTTTCACATATCAATTCATCATTTCATATCTCATTTCTCATCTCATAATCATTTATCATATTTGCCATTTCAATATTTTCTCATCTTATATTCATTTATCATATTTGCCATTTCAATATCAATCACATAAATTGTTATTTTACTTTCCCCTATTAACACGACATGGACTCGGACGGATACACGGATCCAACCAACACACCAATTTGACATCCAATGCCTTATCAGATAAATCCAAAGTAATAACTACACCCAATGCTATAAAAATTGACACCAAATGTCTCATCGGTTAAATCGAAGCAAATTGGCACTCAGTGCCTCATCGACTTGAGGTCGAAGTAATCCTTGAACTCTTTCTATCCTATGGCATACCATTTATATCCGACTCAGCTCAATACAGTTAATAGGGATTCATTTCACTTTTCAATACAACCAATGTCTCAGTTTCATGAATATATATAATCACATATAAGCATATATTCAATTTGA
Organism: Gossypium hirsutum; assembly: GCF_007990345.1. Classification (NCBI taxonomy): domain Eukaryota; kingdom Viridiplantae; phylum Streptophyta; class Magnoliopsida; order Malvales; family Malvaceae; genus Gossypium; species Gossypium hirsutum. The sequence goes on along the minus strand of NC_053425.1, from coordinate 89,794,128 downwards.
TAATAATCACATTTTTCTCAATACACATATATTCATAATCAATATATTTCATAATATACAAAATCAATCCATTTCATTTCAATTATAAATTTAATTCAATTCCCAAGTACCAAAGTACTCACCTCAATTGCTTACCATATGCAAACAATTATATATGTAATAATCTACTATTTAATTTGGATATAGAAACACAAACCGTGATTTCTGAGCTATTCGACGTCGATTTTATCCTTCCCCCTTTTACTCGAGGATTCCGGTACGAAGTTAGCTACAGAATAAAACAATTAAATCACATTAATATTATACATTTCAACTTCACATTAAATTTAAATTTTCACACTATATTTTGCTTATTTTTCAATTTAGTCCCAAAATTGAGACTAATTTTAACCTTCACAATTAACTTCATATTTTTATACTAATTTCACTCTAGACCACAGTTAGCTTTCTTTTTTCCAATTCGACCCCATAATTTCAAAATTATTACAATTTAGTCTATATTGTTCAAAATCAACAATTAATTTTACAATTTAGTCCTTTTCAATTTCTAATTTAAAAATCTATCTATTTAATCCCTAATACTTAAACTATTCAACAATGTCAACATCTAAAATCTTGAACAATACTAAAAATTACAACATCGGTCAGGTAGCCCTAAGTACCAGGATTCCGAAAATGTAAAAATTACATGTATAGGGACTAAATTGCACTAATCAATTTAGATTTGAACTTCAAACCTCCTTAGGTCGTGCGCTTCTTCTCCTTTTCTTTCTTTCCTTTATTTAATTTGCATGTCTTTGCTTTCTTTTCTTTTATTATATCTTTCATTTTAATTATTATTATAATATATATACATTAAAGTTAACATATATTAAATATATATATTTTCATCCATTTTGCTAAGCCCATGGTCGGCCACCTATTTACCAAGATTAACTAAGTGGCATAATTGCTACTTTAGCCCTTTTAGTTTATTTCAATCTATAATTCAACTTTTATCCCTTACGCGATTTATTCCTCGTACCTTAATAACTCCTAATTTCTCGAAATTTACTAATCCAAAATTAATTAGCTATTAAGTTAGCCTCGTAAACATTTAATAAAATATTTAGGGTCTGGTTTACGGTTACAGATTCCTGGGAATACACTTTCCAACACCCCTGACTATCGGATCATTACACAAAAATAAAGGTATCTTCTCAATTTCACAAGAGGAGAGAGGGCAACAAATTCACTAGTGTTAGCAAGAATTCTTTAAATGAACCTAATGGTTTGTTCTTTCCAAAAACCAAGGCCTTCTACAATAACCAAGTCTCCATAAAGAGAAAGTAAAAGCAACATACTATAGGAGACGAAAACTCATCACCCAAAGTTTAGAGGTAACATTAGCCCCAAGCCATTCTTCCCAATTATCCTAATGAGGGGGTGTGATATGGAAATGGTTGAAAATTAATCCTCGTAGATGTTGAGTAGATTGATAGTCCCAGAGTACATGTTGGATACTCTCAAAATGATAGAGTAAAAGGGGCAGTTGTTCGAAATAAATATTCTACGATGAACCAAAATTGTAACACCTATACCTGACCCAATTGCCGAGCCTAGACTATAGGATGCTACACTACAACTCAAAATTTTAATTTAGACTTTCAATATTATTATCTGTATTTAATAAAATAATGAAGGCAAAAAAAATATCAGATATTATGACTAAGTGATTTAAAAATTTACAAGAGTCCATGTTGATGATAAACTTTGATTTATTATACATCAGTTAAACTTTAACATGTTAAAAATAAATTGGTATTCTGGCCACTTAATTTTATTTATAACAAAGACCTAAGACTCCACCTCTAGGTTGTCCTACTGTATGCATATACAACTAAGAAACAAATTTTCCGATGCACAACGATCTCTAGCCTGGTCCCTTCTCTAACACCTATAGTCCACTATTTACCTGCAATGCATAATAACACAAGTAAGTTCTAAGAACTTAATGATTTTTCATACCTTACTGACAGAACGCTAATACGATTGCACTTCGTGGCTAAGACCTCACGATTGTCTTGCCATATTAAGACAATACATCATCCTCTTTGTCACATTTGATGAATCATTAGTGGTTTTCCCTTATTGATTCCATTTTTTTAATCGCCTTCATGACTCCTTATGCATCTATCTCCTCGAAAAAGACATCCTCTGTAACACCCCTTACCAGCGTCCGATGCCGAGACAGGGTTCGAGGCATTACCGGACTTAAACATAAACATTCATACAAAATCAAGCCATAAAATTTCATTCAATTTAAAACCATTTATACACATGCATATCGTCCCTTATACGGGCCTACGAGGCCCAAAACATACATCGGAGATGATTCGGGACTAAACCGAGAATTTTTAAAAATTTTACAACACTTAAGAAGTTTTCCAGTTTTAGAGAGTCACACGCCTGAGTGGAGTAGGCGGTGTGGTTACACACGCCCGTGTGGCTTGGGAAATGCTCGTGTCCTCAGCTCGTGTAACTCTCTGTTTATGACGTCATCATTCATTTAGGGGCACATGACCAAGACACACGCCCTTAGGGGCAGACCCTGCGTCACACACGGCCTAGACACACGCCCGTGGGTCTGCTCGTGCGGACGATTGCAAGGCTATTTTCTAAGCCATTTTGTCACCCTTACTTGCACAATTTCATATCACATCACATGACACATTATCAAGCATATAAATGCAATTTAAACTAACCACATTCATGCAATAACATGTCATTTACATATGATTAAGCATATGATTATCATAAGCCATCATTTATGGCTATGCATATTCAAATTGAATCACAACTTATTATAGGCCAACACACTTGGCCTTAATAGTAATGAATAATATAAAAAATACATAATTCCTATACATACCATAAACTCGAGTACTTGAATACTTATACCCCAGATGGTAGCTTGATAGTGTGACAGCATCTCCGGCGATTCCATCCTGAGCTAGCTAAATAAACCTATAAGAGATGAAAAGGAAGGGGAGTAAGCTTAAAGATTTGTAAGTTCATATGAAAACAATAAGAAATTTATTTACATGCTTTTTCCAAATTCTTATAACATGTTCTCAAGGTATCACAATCATATTTGCACATTTTCCCACTATTTGCTTAAATTCCAGTTAAGCTGTCTACTAGAGTCACAGTCACTAAATTATTTATATCTTAAGCTACGGAACTCAAAATTAAGTTCCGCAAATTTTCCTTAAAACTATACTTATATATCTCCTTACCATAAAATTTTTAGAATTTTGGGTTTAGCCAATTGGTACAGTTTATTCTCCAAAGTCATCCCCATTCTGCTGTTTGACAGTTCTAACCCTTCTTCACGAAAAATTAATTAACTCCTCATATAGCATCCAGAGATGTTCCCATTTGATTCTTTTGAAACTAGACTCATTAAGGATTCTAATAATATAAATTCTAACCGATAATTATTTTTTTACAATTTTTTATGATTTTCCCAAATCAGAACAGGGGATGCCGAAAAATTTCTGACTCTGTCTCACAAATATTCAAATATATAATAATATAATATTCTTTTTCTTTCACCATTTCTTCTATGTGAAACTAGCTCAATAAGAATTAATTTCATATTTTATTCAGCCTCAAATTCAATTTCCATTATTTTTGGTGAATTTTCAAATTTTGACTACAGCTACTATCCAAAACAGTTTTAGTACAAAAATGATGATAACTAAGTTCATCACACCTTCATTTCTTTTAAATTAGAAATCTATGCATTTATAAACATATTTTTGGTGAATTTTCAAATTTTGACTACAGCTACTATCCAAAACAGTTTTATTACAAAAATGATGATAACTAAGTTCATCACACCTTCATTTCTTTTAAATTAGAAATCTATGCATTTATAAACATATATCATAGTCCACCAAATTAATACAACATCATTTCACAATACTCATGGACTTACCATTCATGGATTTCATATTCAATTGAGGTTCTGTACATACTTGTACTCATTCGTAACATAACTCAAGTTCGTTCTCATCAATGACATACCTCATTGGGACCATCATCAAATCCTTCCTTGAATTACCCGTTGAACACTCAGGATACTAATGGATACATGGAAACTTGCACACAGTGCCATATACGTAGCTAGAACCAACTCATAGCGCGTAACGTATATAGCTAAAGCTACCACATATTTTGTAATGCCCGCATTTGAGCTACTCACGGGTCTGTACACAAAGTCAGCACCTGGACCCCAAAGTATTATCATATAATGCCCGCTCATTGAGCTACTCACGGGTTTATACACAAAGTCAGTACCCGGACCCCAAAGCATTAACATGATATGCTTGCTCAGCGAGTTACTCACAGGTTTATACACAAAGTCAGTACCCGAACCCACGTTACATATATCACTTATCTCATGAACTCAGACACAACTCATTAGTTCAGACTACAGTATTTCTCATGACATATCTCGTGTATCCTATACTATTCCTGAGGTTCAAACGGGATTTCTTGTCTAGCTCAATGTCGTCGCACTTGCTCATAATGTCATTTATTCTTCCATGATACATTTCATACTTTCATGATAGTAATAAAACATTTAAATGCACATATTATCAAAGCATTAAAATATCACATTATTTGCATATGTACTTACTTGTCGAATCTTCATCAAGAATGTCCGTATAATCAATCATACAATTGATGTAATAATAACAACAAAACATTTAATATTCAATTATAACATTGCATTATTATAATCACACGAACTTACCTTGACACAAAATCGGCAATTAGACATAACCGTCATATTCTTTGATTTCCCTCGTTTAAGTCCTAATCTTATTTTTCTTGATCTAGATGAGCCATAGAAGCTTGGAGGAATGTTGGCTCATCCATGGCTGCCCATTTTCTTCATAAACGGTTGAAGAAGAAAGAAGAAAAGATGATAGCTTTTAAATTTTTGTCTTATTATGCCTTTATTAACTTAATTACCAATTTGCCCTTTCTTTTCAAACAAATTTCAAAAATACCAAAAAAAATCTTCCACTAACTTATTAATGGGCTAATTATCACATAAGGACTTCTACTAAAAATTCTATAGCTATTTAATACCTCTAGCTTCTAGAACTCAAGTTTCGTACTTTTTACGATTTAGTCCTTTTTACTAATTTGAGTACCCGAACATCGAAATTTTCAAACAAGATTTTCATGAAATCATTCCTTGAAACTATAGGCCATAAAAATATAATAAAAATAAATTTTTCCTAGTTGGATTTGTAGTCCCGAAGCCACTATTCCGACTACGCCCAAAATCGGGCTGTTACATCCTCGTGGATTCTTACTTGCGAACTATAAGAGATAATCCATAAACAATTCCCATGACACTCCTTGCACCAATGACTACAGATATTAACATAAGACCATTCTTAGCGAATAATCCCTATTGCAGACAATTAAAAGTGGATTGTCTTATTAAACTTGGACTCTTATTGAAATCCTCCTAGATCCATAAGATCAACACCACTACAACTCAATATAGAAAGTCTACTCATCCCAAGCAAATAGACAAATCAGATAGTACATCTCATCCCGCTTTTGTTCCACGATTACATAGTCTGCTCTCGAGGGTTATCCCTTTGAAATAGGTGTCTTGTAGATAGATTTTTAACAGTGAACCCTTTAATAGCAAAATGATTTTTATGAGCTAGTCATGGTGGACTACCACATCTTTCATATACGGTTTCACATAAACAATTATCTTGCACAGTATCTCAAACACAACTTACTGGGATAAATAGTTTCTTCGTTTCGAAAATAAAATAGAATACCCTTGTATTGTCCCTAAAAGGACCTGTCGAATTGTTATATATAATATGATAAGACTTAAATACAATTTGTCTGTATAGTGGGATTAAATGTAAGATGTGCTACCAGCACGTGGACTCATTCATGGCGAACTTATAAATTTAGATTTGAATCTCCAAACGAGTATCCAAACTCTCACCAATTTGAATTCCATAACCACAATGGACGTAAAACTGTAGGGATACATTGGCAGGCCGTTAAAATTTGTATCCGCCTCAATTTATCTGCTAGCACAAGCACAATAGCCTACTTAAAGCAATAAATCACCTTTCTGCAAACTCATACAAATGGACATAAGGTGGGATCCTATTTATAAGATAGTTCTAGCGAACTTTCCTCTCAATGTTAATCCTGGCGGACTTTCTACATAATACATGGGCTTTCCACATTAGATAGTCCTAACAAACTTTCCACAATTATGTTATACGGTAATGCCATGGCCATGGACCTCCATTCATTACACTAAGGTCTCTTATACGTCCTACACAAGGGGCTTTCATATATTGGTGTGCACCGTTCTTCGTATCATTTCAAACCTCCTTTTCTTGCTCAATCCAATCTAACCTTTCTCAAAGCCACATACATAAAATGCATATACAATCCACACATGACCATCCAAACCTCCACAAAGCCACATAAATAGAATGCATATCATACACATATTCCGTCAGTAAAAGCTATAAATCATACGATATATATTCCATTGATATATCATAATCATACTTACTACCAGTTAAGCATATCACTTTAACACGTAATAACACATCACGCCAAACAAATCATTTACTCAACATAGTTAACTTACAAACACTTGTATATTTTCATACCACATTGCTTGCAATCACCATACATCATTACATCACCATAACTTACTCAAAGTTTAGCCATAGAATAATTCATCTTTCACATAACACTAAAATCAACATATATTACTCATGAAATAGAAGCAAAACATCCATTTTCTAGCTGAGTTTTGGAACTCACTTGGAAGTTGACGCCAAAACCATCCATTACGCTTTTTCCCTTATTATACGAACCTCTTTTGTCAAAACAATATAGCAACCATTTCAGAATCTAACTGAGACAATTCATTATCATAAAAACCATAATCTCTTTGCATGTAGGGCCATATAAATGGTTATCCACCCCTTTACCCAAAATAGAACAGAATCAATAATTATTGAAATCCTAAACAACTGTCTTTTCTTAATTCTGATAATACAAGGATATTAGAAAGCTTACCAGCTTATAAGATTTCTAATTTTTAATGCTTAGACCTTAGTCTCTCTCCTTTATGCACGAATGTTCCTTAATCTTCATTATCAATTTCGTGCTTAACCATTTTTTCAAGTTTGTTCTTTGAATTCCAAACCAACCTATGTCGCAGAACGTTACAAGCTAAAAAGTCTTATTTGACTTAAGTAGTACTTTATGTGGATGAAATTGTGCCAATTTTTGATTTTTTACCACTTATAGTCATTTGAACATATGTGTATATTTGTATATACGTTTTGATGGAAACCTATACTTAACATTCTTTTATTTGTTTACTTTGTAATTTATGGAACTAACCTGTCTGACTTTAGAAATGGTGAATCAATTGTATATCACTCTAAAATTAAATATTTATTTACATAATCTTGTTAATATAATTCTATCCAATTTCATGTATCAAGCTAGCTCAAGTGCATCTTCTTTTATTTTCTTTTCTATGGATGTTTATTTCTTGCTTTCAATTTTAATTTCTATTTTGTTTTATTTAGTTTGCTTGAGGATAAGCAAAGACTTAAGTGTAGGGGTATTTGACCTGCCATCAAATGTAGTAGTTAGTTTGGTATATTTTTGCACTTAATGAGCTGTTTTTCTAGGAAATTTAGTAATTTATATTAAGTTTTTGGTATTTAGTTATTAGGATTAAATATTAATAAAAATAAGTGTTGTGACCAATTAGGCCGACATGGGCCTTAGGTAGTTCTAATATTTCCAATTGAGTGTGTAGGATGAAGAATTATAGGCCCAATTGACATGGAAGCAAGACGAGTGATGCATAAGCTTTCTGGGACATCAAGGCATGAAATGAATGACATAAGGCAAATTTTGCATGTTGTGTTGTGCCACAGACCTTGCATGGCGCGACACAGGTCGACTTGTTTCCCATGTATGCTAATTCTATTTTCGTCCACACAATCAACTTTATATGAAGACCTAGGACGTGTTGAAGACATAATTTAGATTTGATATAACTAAGTCATCCGAGACGCACTTAAAAACCCTAGTAGTTTAGGAGTATGATTAAATTAGTTTTCCTCCAGCTTTTCATAAACTATTTGTTTTTTTATCTTGGAATCAATTTCGATCCAATAGCTATTTTATATTATTGAAGTATTTCATATTATTTATTCTTTGCATTCAACATATTACATTATTCTAATAAATTGATTTGCTACTCTGTTCTCCATTGGATATTAATGCAAAATTATTCAAATCTCGTTTCTCTTCCAATTTAATCGTGATCATTACATGATTTCTTTTATTGGAATTGAAATTATTAATAACATGAATGGCCAAATCCCTTAGGGGAAATTAATGAGTGGATGCATATATTAATGGAAAATTTAGGGTTTTTTGATAAGGTTAGTTGGTATAGCTTACGTGTTCTTAAACCAAAAGACTTGACAACCCTAAGAAGTTATCATAGGCAAGACTAGGTCAGGAGATAAGTTGAACTAAGCAAATCGTAATTATTTCTGGTTGAGAAAGCGAGGTCGAGAGATAAGCAAGTATCAACAAACTGATTAATTAGTTAGTGATTGTAACACCCCTAACTTGTATCCGACGCTAGAAGAGGGTTACAAAGCATTACCGGACTTATAATCGAACAAACAGACATTTCATATTCATCTCACATTCAAATAAAAAACCATTCATAATCAATCATAAAGTCCCTTATATGGGTCTTACAGGCCCAAAATAAAGATGAGAATCAAGTCGGGACTAAACACGGAGCTCAGAGAATTTTTCACGAAATCACAAAATTTCTCCTATGTGCAGAGGACACACGCCCGTGTGGCCAGGCCCTGTGGCTCACGCGGCCAAGTGACACTCCCGTGTCTCAGGCCGTGTGGGTATTCGATGTGAGGCACACGGCCATGTCCAAGCCCATGCCCATACCCATGTAACTCTCGGAATTGGGTCACACGGCCAAGCCACATGCCCGTGTGCTAGGCTGTGTGAACAATTGAATTTGCATTAATTAGGTGCAGGGGTCACACGGCTAAGATACACACCTGTGTGCTACGTCTTGTGTCATACACAGCTGAGACACACGCCCGTATGGACGAAAATTGGCTATTTTCCAAGCCATATTTCTCACCCAACTTGGTTCCAACCTAAACAGCTCACTGTGCATATAAAATGACATATTTAGACATTCCAAACCAATCAATAACAAGCTTATAGCATCTTATAAGATCACACACAACCATGATACTAATAGGCACCTTAATTGGCTACTTTAAACATGTCAATTTAAACTTCCAAAGTCTATCTAAATGGTCAAACACATAAAGGAGACTTTGTGCCTAAAATTTAACATGCATACCATATCTCAATTTCAACCATTTGGTACACAAAATACCAATTCACAAACAAGACATTCACTTGGCAACCATATCCCACATATCATAAAGTCATTTACACATGTTTATATAACGAAACATATACCATTTTCAAACCAAATCGAATGCTAAAAACAATACAAGACATATAAGCTACTATTAGCCAAAATGCCCTATACATGCCATTATAACCAGAATTATAAAACCACAATACCAAAATAGCCGATAGATAGTGTGATGAAATCTCTGCCAACTTCCAACCCGAACGAGCTTCCGACATCTAAATACACAAAGAAATTAACATAAAGTAAGTATGTAATACTTAGTAAGTTCGTAATTCAAAAATAAAGCTTACCACTACAAATTATAATCATAAGCCACTTTAGTCAATCCAACATGTCTTGGCCTTAGTCTAAACAACATTAGCCTCTCAATCTTAATTATCACATAAACTAACAAACCATCTCAAAACATCATAGCATAAGTACACCCTACTTAAATGCATTCACATTTTCAAGCATGTGTCTAAGCTTATTTCGATTGTCTAATAATTCATACCTTTCCATGCTTCCATAGCAATTCTAATTGAAGCAATTAATGATCTTTCCTTCTTTTCATAACTGTTTAACCACAATTTAAGTAAGTAAAACAAGACATATCACAACTCAATTTGGCCCAAAAGCCTAACACATAATCATCAACCCAATTAGCCATGCCATGAATTCATATGTTGTATATGTAAATCGTTTCTACGTATTTCGCGTACATATCTGTACTAGTTCGTATTAAATTCATATAACCTTATAATAACACTGTGTCTTTTGACCCACTTAGACTAATACCAAATAAGCGAATATCTCGCACACTATGTGCCAACTTGTAAATCAATTTACCATTAATAGGTTCCATTTATTAGCTAAACACAAAAAAAAAATCGATATTAGTATGAAATTAAAACTTAACCAAATAAGATTTCAGTTCTTTCGATAATTCAAGTAACCTTACCACAAGTTCTATTAGCGACGTGGCACTCAGTGTCTTGTGGTAAACCGCAGAAAAGGTTGTGCCCAACGCTAGTCAGATTAACCTACAGTATTAAATGTGAGCTCAGCTCTAGTAGGATAAACCAACGATATTTGCACCCAGTGCTAGTCGGGTTTACTGACGACAGTAATTGTGAGCCCAGCTCTAGTTGGATAAACCAATGATGTTTGCACCCAATTCTAGTTGGGAATACCGATGATAGTAATTGTGAGCCCAACTCTAATTGGATGAACCAACAGTAATTACGCCCAGCGCTAGTCGGATAAACCGACGGTTGTACAATTATCTACTTCCATAAATTTCTTATTCATTTTCCTTAACATTAACTCCATAATATGCATACATTTTATATCAAGAGCTAATTTAGCATTAATTAATTAATTCATAATTAAAAATAAAATTATGTTCGAGTCCACGAACTTACCTCAATTTCGCACGGAGATGACGATTGTTTAATCCATGACTTTATCTTTTCTCCAATTTTGTTTCAAAAGTTAGTTTTCTTGATCTATATAATCAAATTTAACTCATTTAAGCATATTTCTAATTAATTCAATACAAATTTCATGTTATAAAAAATTACCATTTTGCCCCTATACTTTTGACCTTCTTACAAATTAGTCCCTAGGCTCGTAAAATGAAATTCATGTAAATTTCTCTACACCTAAGCCTAGCTGAATTTTATAGGTGCTCATAGCAGCCCATATAATTCACAAATTCACACAGTTAACACATAAATTTCACATTTCTCACTTTAACCCCTAATTGACAATTTCACTAAAAATCCTTTAACAAAAGTTGTCTATTTAACAACAATGATTCATTTTCTTCCTTTAAACTTCACAAAAAACTATTATGCTTTCATGGCAAGACCCTAGCCTTTCAACCATTTTGCAAATTAATCCACTATTTAGCTAGATTAAGTTGCAAGGTTTCCAAAAATAGAAAAATTAACAAAAACAAACACCAAATTCACTTACATGTAAGGGACTTTGTGGCTGAAAAATTCAAGCTTTCCAAGCTCTTAGTTTGCTGATATTTTCGATTGAAAAAGAAAGAAGAAGATGACTATTTATTTTATTTTATTTACTTTAACTTTAGTCAACAATTTACTAACCCTTTACCAACTTTAACTATTCATGATTTTACCCAATGTACATCCACTATCTCTTCTAATGGTCTAATTACTCAATAAGGACCTTTACTTTAAAGTTATATAGTTATTTAACACTTTTAGGTAATAGAACACAACTTTCGCATTTTATGCGATTTAGTCCTATTTCACAAATTGAGCATACAAACGGTAAAATTTCTTAACGAAATTTTTATACCATAATTATAACATATTATAGACTATAAAATAATATTAAAATAAATTTTGTTACCTCGAATTTGTGGTCCTGAAACCACTGTTCTGATTTTATCGAAAACGGGTTGTTACAACTCTCTCCCCTTAGAAATTTTCGTCCTCGAAAATCTTACCAGGTAATAGATTATGGAATTGTTTTCTCATAGTTTCCTCTATCCCGTGACATTGATAAAAAACCTTTACTAAAGCTATGCTTTTATTTCTCAATTCATTTATTTCTCATGTTAGAATTCTTATCAATTCTTCACTGTATGTCATATCAGGATGAATCTCAAAATCTGTTGGATTAATAACATGTGGAGGGTCAGATCGATACTGTTGTAACATAGACGCATGAAAGACATTACGAATCCATTTCAAGCTCAGACAGTAAATCTAATCGGTACACAACAAGTCCGATTCTTTCAGTAATTTCATACTTTCAATAAATCACTTACACAACTTACAGAAACGAAGAATTCTCTTCTAAGGCAATACTTACAGAAACATTCTGTCATCAATCCGAAATTTAATATCTTTATGTTTCAAGTTTGCATACGAATTTATCTATCTAAATCTGTTTTATAGTTTTCACGAATCACTTTCATTTCTTTTTCTAACCTCACGAATCAAATTAAACCCGTGACACTTTTTCTCACTAAAATCTGTACAATACAATAGACTGGAAACTATCATTATACATGAATTCAACCAACATTAAATATTTTTCCCAGTTACCTCCGCATTCAAATGGAGACTAACATTCCGTGTAATCTGACAATCTCAGAAACATGTAACCCAGCTAATCTGTCAAGTGAGAAATCTATATGTACCAGAATAAAATGTGCAGATTTCTTCAAATAGTAGATAATAACCCAGATAACATCTCTCTTTTTCGGAGATAGGGGTAATTTCGATACAGAATCTATAATAACTCCATCTCATTTCCACTCTGGTATCATCACTGGCTGTAATAGTCCTGAAAACACTTGATGCTCAACTTTAATCTGTTGACATATCCTATATTTGGATACAGAATCGGAAATATCATGTTTCATTACCAGTCATTAATATATATGTTCCCATTCATTGCACATTTAATTACTTCTGAAATGAAAAAACATAATACCATTTTGAGCTTCGTGTAAAATTTTCTATATCAGATCTGGACTTTTCTGAACACTAAATCTATTTCTGAATAATAGAAAATTAGTGGGTCTAACCTGAAATTTTGAATCGGAAGTCATTTAACACTATACCCATTTAGCTTGTAACTCATTTTCACACTTCTGAACTTTACAGATCCGTTGTAAAACGTCAGTTTAGGTTTTAATTTAGCCAAAATCGAGTCCTTATCAGACAAAAATATAGTCGAGTATTCATAATTCATAAAACAAAACAAAACATAAACTGTTCACTGACACATCATTAAAAATCACAAATTCCTTACCAGATTTCAAGCTAAACCAGAAATGATGCTTCAGTCAACGGAGCTTTTAACTTTTCAAAACATTGCTGACACTTCTCAAACCATTTTATCTGTCACATCTTTATGTAAAAATCTGTCTCATCAGTGTGACTATCATTGAAAACTTCTTTTACAAATCTCCGATAACAGCAGGTTAGTCTCAAAAAATTTTTGACTTCAGCTACATTTTTCAATGTTATTTCCGATAAAAATTCTATAGCAATTTCTTTTTTACTTCTCTAACCAATAGTAATCCAGATAACTCTTCTGGAAACCCATCATTTTTTTTACATACCACTGTCACTGATTTAAACTTTGACTCAAATTCTTTAATATCCAATACATAAGAATAGTAAGTATTATAACCTTTTCTGACACATTTCTGCTCTGATATGACTGATATCACAGTAGGCAAATCATTCAACTTTTTTGATTCAAAGCAGGGCATTTCACTATCCTGATACTTTAATATAATATGCTTTTGTTTACCACTTACCACAGCATCATGCAGAGTTAATCTATCCATCTCCATAATCACTTTAATTTTATCAATAAGAAAGAAAATACCAGTAATGGCATCTAACGCAGAAGTATCTTCCACCATATACACTTTTACCAATGTCTATCCTTTCACTAAACTAGAGAAACTGAGTTTTGTATTACTATATTCCCAATATCAATTAGAAATTATAACCGTAATAGATATAATTATCCCTAGCCAATGAATGTCTTTTATGAATAGGTCATGTTTGATAGACAACGAAATCCAACTATACTAAATTTTCTAGAATACAACCCGAATTGAATGATAAAGGGCTCAGTGACATTCCAGAGAAAATCCAGAAGAAAAACACTGCTCATATGCAATGGAATCAGTTGTGACAGAGACAATATAATTTCCATATGTATATAACAGAGCAACAACTGGTAGCAAAATGACGGCATCATATGAATTTTACTGTCGAATTTTCTACTAAAGATAATGGAACAAAATACTAAAAAAAGATAGAACAATGTCTATCATAACCCAACCAAACTATCGATGCTTCTATCTAACATTGTGGTTAGCAAACTTTCTCATATGATAAGGATTACATCTGAAAATGAACTGTTACATATATCTCTGAAATTAAATAAACCCATAGAATATCCAGTAAAGATTATCATAACCTACTAGACTATAACTGCTACTCTCAGATAACTTTACAATTTAAACATTATTCCACTGACCATAACAGTTATCATTAATCTCACATTATTCCATTTACTAATGAAAATCAATTCAGAAGAAATTATGTGTAATACATTCTTTAGATATCATATCCAAAAAAGTCGATTAGTCGAGATTAACCTCTTCTTTAACAGTGACATTGCGTACTCCAAATGATTTAAAAAAAATATTCTGATATCTCTTCTAGAACTGTCTTTACTTACTAACCCATTTTCAGATCTGACCGCACTATTAATCCTTCAACCACTGAATTCTTTGGTTACACACTTGTGAACTTATGCAATATAAATCTTGTGAATTTTATTGTAGAACACAATACTGGTGAAAGGGTGAAGATTGTAAAGCCTCAAATTTTGACTCTCATATATGCACACATATAACATAACATTTATCGACAACATAATGTTATGAACTTCTATTCGTACCTTTATGAGTTTCAACTCATCATAAACAGCATCTTTACTCTGATACTTGAGTATCACTTTCAGTATTATCGAAATTAGCTCGGTTAGATATCATCTTTATCTTAGTAAAATAAATAAATAAATCTCATCAGAGTCGGGAGATATCACACTATCACAGGTTATATAATGACATGTAAAACTAGACTCATATACGCAACGTTCAGTCTGAGAATCAACTAAATCGTAGCTTTGATACTACTAAATGTAACACTCCTAACTTGTATCCTATGCCGGAACAGAATTACAGAACATTATCGAACTTATAATCAAACAAATAGACATTTCGTGTTCATCTTACATTCAAATCAACAACCATTCATAATCAATCATAAAGCCCCTTATATGGGTCCTCGAGGCCTAAATAAAGATTAGAATCAATTCGGGACTAAACCAGAAGCTCGGAGAATTTTTCGCGAAATTACAAAATTTCTCCTAAGTACAAGGGATACACACCAGTGTGGCTAGGCCGTGTGGCTCACACGGCCGTGTCCCAGCCCTTGCTCACACCCGTGAAACTCTCTGACTTAGGTCACACAGCCAAGCCACACGCCTGTATGCTAGGCTGTGTGAACAATTGAATTTGCATTACTTAGGTGTAGGGTCACACGGCCAAGACACACACCCGTGTGCTAGGCCGTGTGTCATACATGGCTAAGACACAAGCCTGTGTCTCTGTCCGTATGGACAAAAATTGGCTATTTTCCAAGCCATATTTCTCACCCAACTTGGTTCCAACCTAAACAACTCACTGTGCATATAAAATGGCATATTTAGACATTCCAAACCAATCAATAACAAGCTTATAGCATCTTATAAGATCACACACAACTATGATACTAATAGGAACCTTAATTGGCTACTTTAAACATGTCAATTTAAACTTCCAAAGTCTATCTAAATGGTCAAACACATAAAGGAGACTTTGTGCCTAAAATTTAACATGCATACCATATCTCAATTTCAACCATTTGGTACACAAAATACCAATTCACAAACAAGACATTCACTTGGCAACCATACCCCACATATCATAAAGTCATTTACACATGTTTATATAACGAAACATAAACCATTTTCAAACCAAATTGAATGCTAAAAACACTACAAGACATGTAAGCTACTATTAGCCAAAATGCCCTATACATGCCATTATAACCAGAATTATAAAACCACAATACCAAAATAGCCGATAGAAAGTGTGATGAAATCACCGCCAACTTCCAACCCGAACGAGCTTCCAACATCTAAATACACAAAGAAATTAACATAAAGTACGCATGTAATGCTTAGTAAGTTCGTAATTCAAAAATAAAGCTTACCACTACAATTTATAATCATAAGCCACTTTAGGCAATCCAACATGTCTTGCCCTTAGTCTAAACAACATTAGCCTCTCAATTTTAATTATCACATAAACTAACAAACCATCTCAAAACATCATAGCATAAGTACACCCTACTTAAATGCATTCACATTTTCAAGCATGTGTCTAAACTTATTTCGATCGTCTAATAATTCATACCTTTCCATGCTTTCATAGCAATTCTAATTGAAGCAATTGACTATCTTTCCTTCTTTCCATACCTGTTTAACCACAATTCAAGTAAGTAAAACAAGGCATATGACAACTCAATCTGGCCCAAAAGCCTAACACATAATCATCAGCCCAGTTAGCCATACCATGAATTCATATGTCATATATGTATATCATTTCTATTTATTTCGCGTACATATTTGTACTAGTTCGTATTGAACTCATATAACCTTGTAACAGCACTGTGTGCGTTGACCCACTTAGACTAATACCAAATAAGCGAATATCTCGCACACTATGTGCCAAAATGTAAATCAATTTACCATTAATAGGTTCCATTTATTAGATAAACAAAAAAAATCGATATTAGTATGAAATTAAAACTTAACCAAATAAGATTTCAGTTCTTTTGATAATTCAAGCAACCTTATCGCAAGATATATTAGCGACGTGGAACCCGGTGCCTAGAGATAAACCGCAGAAAAGGTTGCGCCCAACATTAGTCGAATTAATTGACAGTATTAAATGTGAGCCTAGCTCTAGTTGGATAAACCAACAATATTTGCACCTAGTGCTAGTCGGGTATTCCGATGATAGTAATTGTGAGCCCATCTCTAGTTGGATAAACCAACGATATTTGTACCCCGTGCTAGTCGGGTATACCGACAATAGTAATTGTGAGCCCAGCTCTAGTTGGATAAACAAACGATGTTTGCACCCAATACTAGTCGAGTATACTGACGATAGTAATTGTGAGCCCAGCTTTAGCTGGATGAACCAATGGTAATTGCGCCCAGCGCTAGTCGGATAAACCGGCAGTTGTACAATTATCTACTTCCATAAATTTCTCATTCATTTTCCTTAACATTAATTCCATAATATGCATACATTTTACATTAAGAGCTAATTTAGCATTAATTAATTCGTAATTAAAAATAGAATTAAGTTCGAGTCCACGAACTTACCTCAATTTCGCACAGAGATGACGATTGTTTAATCCACGACTTTATCTTTTCTCCGATTTTGTTCCGAAAGTTACTTTTATTGATCTATATAATCAAATTTAACTCATTTAATCATATTTCTAATTAATTCAATCCAAATTTCATGTTATAAAAAATACTATTTTGCCCCTATACTTTTGACCTTTCTACAAATTAGTGACTAGGCTCGTAAAATGAAATTCATGTAAATTTCTCTACACCCAAGCCTAGCCAATTTTATAGGTGCTCATAGCAGCCAATATAATTCACACATTTAGCATATAAATTTCACATTTCTCACTTTAACCCCTAATTGACAATTTCACAAACAACTATTATGCTTTCATGGCAAGGCCCTAGCCTTTCAACCATTTTGCAAATTAATCCACTCTTTAGCTAGATTAAGTTGCAAGGTTTCCAAAAACATAAAAATCAACAAAAACAAACACCAAATTCACTTACATGCAACGGACTTTGTGGCTGAAAAATTCAAGCTTTCCAAGCTCTTAGTTTGCGGATATTTTTGGTTGAAAAAGAAAGAAGAATATGACCATTTGTTTTTTTATTTTATTTACTTTAACTTTAGTCAACAATTTACTAACCCCTCACCAACTTTAACTATTCATGATTTTACTCCATGTACATCCACTATCTCTTCTAATGGTCTAATTACTCAATAAGAACCTTTACTTTAAAGTTCAATAGTTATTTGACACTTTTAGCTAATAAAACACAACTTTTGCACTTTATGCGATTTAGTCCTATTTCACAAATTGAGCATACAAAAAATAAAATTTCTTAATGAAATTTTTATACCATAATTCTAACATACTATAGACCAAAAAATAATATTAAAATAAATTTTATAACCTCGAATTTGTGATCTTAAAACTACTATTTTGATTTTACCGAAAACGGGTCGTTATAGTTATCGGGAGGTAATAATTGGTTAATTGGTAGCTAATCCACCCTAGAACGCTAATCTGAAGTTAATTACAAACCCTGAAGTGAGTTCCTTATTGTCTTATTGATTTTAGTTGTTCGTTTATTTTTCTTGTTTATTTATTTTAGATATTTTAATTTATCTCATTAATCTATTTTATGATTTTATCGTAATATAGGAATTAATTAATACTGCTTAGACTTATTATTTTAGAAAAGGTTTTTATAGATTTATTCCTTTCACCTTTAGGTATGATCCTCAGAATACTTTCAAGTGTTCATTGTAACTAAATTATATTACAATTTGACTTGTGCACTTACTAACACCTTCGTTTTAATTTCTTATATTTTTGGTGTGTTATTTTACAATTTTTATGTATTACTTTTTATATTGCTTGTTATTTTACTCGTTTATAGGTGGTCATCAAATATCCCTTGCCAACATCAATGGTGGCCTTAGAAATCGCTAAGAATGGCCTCCCTAATAGGATTGGAATCTCTAAGTCCTCGTTAAAATCCAACACTATGAAGTCTATTGCTAGAATAAATTGTCAAACTCTAACTAACACATCCTTAAGGACTCCTTTAGGATGGACTAATGATCGATCAGCTAGCTATAGAGTAATTGATGTTTCTCGGAGGTCCTATTGAACCTTATACCCGGTCCAGTCATTAGACCTGAGCTATAGGATGCTATGAAAATTAACAACACTTTTCACATATAATTTCATCTTTAAACATTCAATTTAAGAATAAAATATTCAGTAATCTAAGAATAACATGATTTACAAATGCAACCAAGCCTTAAACAAGTTTATGAAAGCTCTCAAACCATCCCGGAATCAAATAGGGACTTAATTGAGAACTCAACAATAAGTAAAGAAACTTCAACAAATAAAGGTCACACAGTTGTGTGTCTAGGCCGTGTGATAGACTATGACTGTGTGTGCCTGAGTCACACGACCTTGTCACCAAGCCTTACAACTAACTGAATCTGTGTAGAAGGGTGTCATACGCTCGTGTCGTCGGGTCGTGTAACTAATTGAAGCCGTGTAGACCTAAATGCAAAATTTCAACATAAAGTCACATGACCGTGTTCTTGGACCGTGTAAGCTAGAGTCACACATTCTTGTATCATGAATGTGTAACTCACTGAGGTCGTGTTTACCAGTCACCTACCATTTCATAAAAAGCACACCGTCTTGCCATGTTCCCATGTATGGCACATGGCTGTGCGTTAGATAATGTATAACAAAAGGTACCTTACAAAGAAAGTTACAAACCAATAACTCACATATGTCATAAGTATACATTATACCATTCCTTAGACTTGTTTAAAATGAATTAAAACATACCAAAAATACAACTTATAACACCACCCTAAGTGCTTAACCAATATGCCACAATTGGCACCACATTTCAACAAGACTAAATCAACCATTCACATATAAACATGACATAGCATTCATACTTATTATTCACTAGATCAACATTATACCAAAGTGTAACATCCCTAATTAGGGCCTAGTCAGAAAAGTGGTTTCGAGACTACAAATTTGATGTAAGAAAATTTATTTTTAGTATATTTTTATGGTCTACAATTTCACGGGATAATTTCGTGAAACTTTCATTCGAAATTTTTGACGTTTGGACACTCAATTTGGTCAAAAGGACCAAATTATAAAAAGTGCAAAAGTTGGATTCTACATGTTAAAGGTGTCCAATTGTTATGAGTTTTTAAATTGGAGGTCCTTAAATGGTATTAGACCATTGCATAATTTTTGGACAAGAATAGACATGAAATGGGTGAAATAGAATATTTTTAAGTTAGGGGCATTTTGGTCTTTTGATAATTAAAATAATAAAAAGGGAAAATAATCCAAATTCATGCCCATCTTCTTCATCCAGCCGAAAATACCATGGAAGCCATGGCTAGGGTTTGGTTCAAGCTTCCAAGCTCATTTGTAAGTGATCCCGAGCCCCGTTTTTAATGTTCTTTAAGTTTTTGAAGTCCTGATAACTTGATTTACCTATTTCTACCATTATCTTGAGCCAGGGTTTATGTTTAAAAATTTACCCATGAGTGACATGCTGGTATTTTGAGGTTTAATGGTAGATTATGCATGTTTATGGTTAGAGGAATGACTTTTACTAGGTGATTCTCGATGAAAACGTCAGAAATGATTGTTTTGTAAAAGTTATAAAATTGGTCATAAAAGGGTGATTTAGTGAAAATTAGAGGCTTCTTTAGCTATGAAAATGATTCGAATAGGCTTAAAATGCAACAAAATTGAATAAAAATCATTTTACGAGCCTAGAGGCAAAAGTGTAAATATGACAAAGTTCAAGGGCAAAAACATAATTTTTCCATATTATGATTTTTGGGTAACAACAAATAATGTGACTAATATTTAAGCTAAATGTGATATTTTAGATCAAGGAAAAAGAGATTCGAGCTTAAAATAGGAAGGTACGAGATTATGGACTAAAATGGAATAATTAGTCGTGCTTGGATTCGAGGTAAGCTCGTATGGTAATAATAATTCAATATCTTGCTTGAATTGTAATTATCTATTATTATGGCATAAAATGTATGATTTAATATATTAGAAAAATTTATGGATGATGAATATGATGTGGAAAATGTGATGAATGTTAAATTACTATTACATGAGTTGTGTGAATTGCTACACGGTTGTACCCGACGAGATTTCGACAAGTAAGTTGTGTGTAAGTAATTCAATAATACGTAATCATTATGTGTTTAATGTTTTACATTGTATGATACATGTATGTATGACTTAATGAAATTGGCTTGGGTTGATTCAATGAAAGTTTGGCGATAGCCTTGTATCTCGGAAGCCCCGGGTGACTGAATGATTACTTAGGACTTGGATATCATGACATTGTGATTAATGATATTTGTACCTATGTAAGACCATGTCTGGGACATGGCATCGGCGATGATATGTGTGCTAGTATAAGACCATGTCTGGGACATGGCATCGGCACTGACATGAAACCTTGTATAAGACCATATCCGGGATATGGCAATGATATATAGATCCATGTAAGACCATGTATGGGACATGGCTTTGGTATTCAAATTGGTGTATGATAATTCCAAGTGCCCTTTAGTACTCAGGGTGGTTCAACGGGCAATTCAAGATTTTTGGGTTAAGAGGTGGAATAATATGATTAAGAATGTATGGTATAGGTATGTACACTAAGCTTATGCTTATTGAGACCTCGAAATGTCAGGACCTTGTTGAGCTAAGATGTATGATTTATGATTATACATTTTGTTGCAATACCATGCTAGCTTACATTGTGAAATTGAACATGGAATCATGTATGGTGAGTTCATGATTAGTTGAAAAGGAACTTATGGTACTTATCATTATATTGCAATAAAACAGTTTTGGACAGCAGTCATTGTGGAAATTTGAAAAATCACCAAAAATGGTGGAAGTCGAATTAGAGGCTGAATAATATATGAAATTAAATATTATTGACTCTAGTTTCATATAAAAAAAACTATGTAAGCAAAGGAATTTCATATTATGAGATATTTGAAATTTTGTAAGACAGAATAAGAATGAATTTGGATTCCCCTGTTCCGACTTGGGAAAATCACTAGAAATTTAAAAAAATAATTATGGTTTGGAATTCATATGATTAAGTCCTTAATAAGTTTATTTTTAAAAGAAATAGACAAGAACAGTATCTGAATCCCGTACTGAAAGATAAATAAATTTTAATGAAGAAAGGTCGAAGCTGTCAAATAGCAAAATAGGGGATACTTTAAAGAATAAAATGTACTTATTGACTAGACCAAAAATTATGAAACTTTTATGGTAAGAAGATATGTGAGTTTAGTTTCAAGAAAAATTTTCAGATCTTAATTTGGAGCTCCGTAGCTCCAGATATAAATAATTTGGTAACTATGACTTGAGAAGACATCATGACCAGAATATAAATATAAGTGCAATTATGGTTGTATTATCTTAAGAAGCATGTTAGCTTGTTGCTTATTTTTTTCATATGGACTTACTAAGCATAAAGCTAACTCCCTCCTTTTCATTTCTTTAGTGTTTGCAGGTTAGCTCGGGGTTGGAGATCGTCGGAGGCAGCGTCAGTATCAAGTCATCAACTTAGTGAAGCTGACATCTATGTTAAGCGTTTTCAAGTGAGTGGCATGTATAGAGACTTAGTTTTTATGATAGATGTTGTTATGAATAGCCAAATGTATTGGCTTATAATGATTTATTGTATATAGCCAGGAGAGGTGGCTTATAATGATTGTGGCTTGTAAGCCAAATTATCCATGCGGTGTGCTCATGCTTTATGATGTGATTATGTTTGTCTGTTATGAATAGGTAATGTATGGCACATGTACATGATGAATGCTTTAGGACCATTCGGCGTTGTCATGGCTATGGAATAAACGCATAAATTGGCATTAAGTTGTTGATGATTGAACATGGATATTTAAAGAATAAGTAGAGATTAATTATTGGGTAATATGTTATGGTTGGTTGTTAAAAACGTGTTTTAGTGAGGGATGCTAAATCATTAATTGATGCTATAATATGTGTCTTTAAAGTGGTTAAGTTTGTGAAAAATTAAGGCAACAAAATGGCTTGAAAAATAGCCTGAGTATTGGCGACACAGGTTGAGACACGACTGTGTCTCAGCCGTGTGAGGGATACGGCCTGGGGACACGACCTAGGGACATGGTCATGTACCCAGGGAGTGTGGAGTCTGTAGCATTTTCGTGAGAATTTAATTCGTCACACGACCTAGCACACGGGCGTTTGGCTTGGCCGTGTGGTCTAATTTGCTTACTGATGTCATAGTCAGAGAGTTACACGGCCTAAGGACACGGGCGTGTCCGGGGCACACGGGCGTGTTCCTGTGTCCACACGGGCGTGTGACCGGGTTTCATGGTAAATTTTTCCAAGTTTTCTCGAAACTTCTAAAGTGTTCGATGTAGTCCCTAACTACTTTCAAAGTACGTTTAGGGCCTCATAGGCCCGTTCAAGGGACATCATGCATATGTATGAATGTTTTTACAGAGAATGAAATTTTATGCCTCGGATTTGCATGCTTGTTTACGATTATGTCTGATAATGCCTTATACCATGTTCCAGCCTCAGATACGGGGTAAGGGGTGTTATATTTTGTGGTATCAGAGCTACGATTTAGTCGATTCTCAGACTAACCTAGCGAGAATGAGAGTTTAGCTATACATGCCACCAATCAGTAACAGTGTGATGTCTCCTGACGCAAATAAGAACCATCTTGTTTGGACAGAGGTCCTCTCCAACCGAGCTACACTGACCATGTTAAATGCAATACTAAGGTATTCAGGTAAAGCACAGTCATGATAAGCCTGAACTTAGAGAGTATGAGTGACAGTTTATGATATGTATGTGATGACAGGTGAGATGAAAGTTATGTTGTGATGAATACCTATGCTTAATTGATGTTCACATGATGATGTACACTTGGCTTATTTGATTAAGTGGATGTGGTAAATAGAAATTCATAAAAGTATGAATAAAGGGTTCATAATAGCATGATGTTAGCAAAATGTTACAGCTCCAATTGGACATTGAATTTTGATGGATTGCATTGAATTCACAAAAAGGGGTATAACGATGTAAAATGGGATTTAGCCCGAACGGGTAATCCCGAGTTGAATTCTCTCGAGTAAATGTGATGGAAAGGATTTAGCCTAGATGGGTAATCCTAAAATGAGCTTATCAAGCTTATGTTTCAACTAGGATTTAGCCTGAACTAGTAATCCGATAAAGCCCTTAGAGTATATGGTACAACTAGAATTTAGCATGGATTGGTAATTCTACTATGTGAGATGTGACTCGAGAGAGCGTACCTGAAGGGTACTACTGGTCATGAATTGACGAATAATTAATGTATATACCCTGAGTATACTACCTGGGAATCCATCGAATTGCAATGTTCCAACGAGAGGCATCCTTGAAATGTAGAAAAAATTAAATGAGATAAAATATTATGATATAATGAGCTTACCTATTTTTAATCGATAATTCCACGATGTATAAGATTGAATTGCATGAACGACTGCATGCGATAGGTAACTTATTGAAAGTATTGATGGAATGAAAGTCCATGTATGCTTGTTTGGGTAATTATAATGAGTAAACTTGTATAGCTTAAGTAAATGTGCTAAATTTACTAAATTTAGTCATATGGTTGTGATGGTATGTATATGATGATATCCAAAAGAAAGGTTTAGACTGTGATATACTTGTCCATGTTTGTTTGGCCCTCATATGAAATCATGTACATGACATGCTTGATTGAATTATATGATAGTGATAATATGATTATAAGGATGAAAGTTGTATGTATGTACATGTGTATGAGAGACTTATTAGGGATCTTACGACCCCACCTCCCTTACCAGAGTGGTGTTTTATAAAGGATTTTATGAGATTTGTGGAATAAGCTCATGAGTATGAAACTAAAGGTTCCAGTGGTAGAATGTTTATAAATGTGATTAGAAAATTGAGATGGGTTAACAGTAAAAACAAAATTAGGAAAGGTATTAGATTGATTTAAAGATTATTCGGTTTACGAATTTCGTAATGAGAGAAGAAATTAACTTTAGTAAACCGACTGATTCAGACATGATATTGAAAGAATATGGTAACCAAATTTTCTTTTGAACTTATTTTCTTCAGTGAAAGGAACAATGTGAGATTAGTGATGATAGAAATAGTTAAGGGAAGAATATTTGAAAGGTGAGACATTGAGTGTAATAGTTATGGCTGATCAGGTTTTGACGGTCTCTCTTGAGATATTCTATATGTGTGATTGTTTTTGAGATTGTTCCCATGGCCATTACTCCTCTGATAAAATCCTTGTTCTTTGGGTATGTTTTCTAATCATGATGAACAGACGAAAGTATTGATAGTCTGACTGGAATATAATCTGTATCGCTCCGTTCCCTTCTAGCATTCTATTACTTTTCATCTATTCATTTATCCTTGTTATCTTGAACTAATGCAATTGAAATGGACTCTAATTAGTATAATAAGTGAGTTTTGAATAATTCATGTTAAACTGTTCTATCGATTGGAAAGGGGATTTCTTGAAATGTCATTTATTGATGGTTAATACCGACTTAGTTGTTCAATCGATATTGATTATTGTTTGAAAGATTAAATAAGGTATTCCTGTCTGAGAATAAGAATTTATTTCTTTCTGGGTAAAAGGCAAGTAGTTTGAATGGAAAGTGTGTATATATATATCTTAGAAGACTTGACACGATTTAAAGTTGCCTCGAATGATAAAGTTTTCGTCTTGTGAAAGTTGAATATCAAGTGTTATCAGAAATATTTTCGTCGGTGTTAACACTAACATGAAAATGAGAAAGAGTTACTATGGATTTCATGTCTGGTTCATTACTGATTCTGAAAGAGAAAAATGTTACATGGTTTATTGTTAAATGTTTGACGAGATATGTAAATAATGCTGGTATGTACTAAATTTTCTCTCATCATGTTTGAGGAATTTCATGTCTTTATGATTGTTGGATATCTTGAAATCTTAGTCTCCAATAATTGGATTGAGATCAGGGTTTCATATCATGATTTCTTGGGAAAGCTATAAGAGGCTTTGAAACTTAAAGGTAACCGAGAGTTGAATTAGCAAGAAATTGGGCTATATGGAATTATAGAAAGTAGAAGGCCGAGATGAACTGGCTAGTTTTACTGTTCAAAGTCGAAAAAGGATTCAAGTATGCGAGTATATGTGACATGATTGTAACCTTTGACTTTATAAACTCTCTGGTAGAGGTTAAATTTTGGTCTATGTGAGGTATGGAAGCGAACCGCTTATGATGCTAGTGTGAGAAAATAAAGAGACAAGTATTAAAGGCACAGTTGAGTGAAAGTTCTTTAGAAATGATTGTGAAACGAAGGAGTCTATGTGGAAACCAAAACCACTTTTCTGGTAAGATTTTCGGGGACGAAAATTCCTAAAGGGGAGAAATGTAACATCCCAAATTAGGGCCTAATCGGAACAGTGGTTTCGAGACCACAAATTTGACGTAAGAAAATTCAATTTTAGTATATTTTTATAGTCTACGATTTCACTGGATGATTTCGTGAAAATTTCGTTCGAACATTTCGACGTTTGGGCACTCAATTTGGTCAAAAGGTCCAAATTGTAAAAGGTGAAAAAGTTGAATTGTACATATTAAAGGTGTCCAATTGTTATGAGTTTTTAAATTGGAGGTCCTTAA
The DNA here is from genome assembly GCF_007990345.1 of Gossypium hirsutum. Taxonomy (NCBI): domain Eukaryota; kingdom Viridiplantae; phylum Streptophyta; class Magnoliopsida; order Malvales; family Malvaceae; genus Gossypium; species Gossypium hirsutum. The sequence goes on along the minus strand of NC_053425.1, from coordinate 89,767,303 downwards.
ATGTTAATTAGACCATTGGTTAATTGTTGGACAAAAATAGACATGAAATGGGTGAAATAGAATATTTTTAAGTTAGGAGCATTTTGGTCTTTTGATAATTAAAATAATAAAAAGAAAAAATAAGCCAAATTCATGCCCATCTTCTTTATCCAGCCGAAAATACCATGGAAGCCATGGATAAGGTTCGGTTCAAGCTTCCAAGCTCATTTGTAAGTGATCCTGAGCCCCATTTTTAATGTTCTTTACGTTTTTGAAGTCTTGGTAACTTGATTTACCTATTTTTACCATTATTTTGAGTTAGGGTTTATGTTTAAAAATTTACCCATGAGTGACATGCTGGTATTTTGAGATTTAATGGTAGATTATGCATGTTTATGGTTAGAGGAATGACTTTTACTAGGTGATTTTCGATGAAAATGTCAGAAATGATTGTTTTGTAAAAGTTATAAAATTGGTCATAAAAGGGTGATTTAGTGAAAATTAGAGGCTTCTTTAGCTATGAAAATGATTTGGATAGGCTTAAAATGCAAAAAAAAATTGAATAAAAATCATTTTACGAGCCTAGAGGCAAAAGTGTAAATATGACAAAGTTTAGGGGTAAAAATGTAATTTTTCCATAATATGATTTTTGGGTCACAATGAATAATTTGACTAATATTTAAACAAAATGTGATATTTTTCATTAAGGAAAATGAGAGTCGGGCTTAAAACGGGAAGGTACGAGATTATGGACTAAAATGGAATAATTAGTCGTGCTTGGATTCGAGGTAAGTTCGTATGGTAATAATAATTCAATATCATGCTTGAATATTAATTATCTATTATTATGGCATAAAATGTATGATTTAATATATTAGAAGAATTTATGGATTATGAATATGATGTGGAAAATGTGATGAATGTTAAATTACTATTACATGAGTTGTGTGAATTGCTACATGGTTGTACCTGACGAGATTTCGACAAGTAAGCTGTGCGTAAGTAATTCAATAATACTATGATCATTATGTGTTTAATGTTTTACATTGTATGATACATGTATGTATGACCTAATGAAATTGGCTTGGGTTGATTCAATGAAAGTTTGGCGATAGCCTTGTATCTTGGAAGCCCCGGGTGACCGAAGGAATACTTAGGACTTGGATATCATAACACTATGATTAATGATATTTGTGCCTGTGTAAGACCATGTCTGGGACATGGCATCGGCACTGACATGAAACCTTGTATAAGACCATATCCGGGATGCGGCAATGATATGTGGATCCATGTAAGACCATGTATGGGACATGGCTTTGGTTTTCAAATTGGTGTATGATAATCCCAAGCGTCCTTTAGTATTCGGGGTGGTTCAATGGGCAATTCAAGATTTTTGGGTTAAAAGGTGGAATGATATGATTAAAAATGTATGGTACAGGTATGTACACTAAGCTTATGCTTATTGAGACCTCGAAATGTCAGGACCTTGGTGAGCTAAGATGTATGATTTATGATTATACATTTTTTTTGCAATACCATGCTAGCTTGCATTGCGAAATTGAACATGGAATCATGTATGGTGAGTTCGTGATTAGTTGAAAAGGAACTTATAGTAGTTATCATTATATTGCATTAAAACAGTTTTGGACAACAGTTATTGTGGAAATTTGAAAAATCACCAAAAATGGTGAAAGTCAAATTAGAGGCTAAATAATACATGAAATTAAAGCTTATTGACTCTAGTTTCATATAAAGGAAACTATGTAAGCAAAGGAATTTCATATTATGAGATATTTGAAATTTTGTGAGACAGAGTAAGAATGAATTCTGATTCCCCTGTTCTAACTTGGGAAAATCACTAGAATTTTAAAAAAAATAATTATGGTCTGGAATTCATATGATTAAGTCCTTAATGAGTCTAATTTCAAAAGAAATAGACAAGAACAATATCCGAATCCCGTAATAAGAGATAAATAAATTTTAGTGAAAAAAGGTTGAAACTGTCAAATAGCTAAATAGGGGATTAATTAAAAAATAAACTGTACTTATTGGATAGAAAAAAAATTATGAAACTTTTATGGTAAGAACATATGTGAGTTTAGTTTTAGGGAAAATTTTCAGATCTTAATTTTGAGATCCGTAACTCTAGATATAAATAATTTGGTAACTATGACTTGAGAAGACAGCATGACCAAAATATAAATATAAGTGCAATTATGGTTGTATTATCTTAAGAAGCATGTTAGCATGTTGCTTATTATTTTTATATGGACTTACTAAACATAAAGCTTACTCCCTCCTTTTCATTTCTTTAGTGTTTGCAGGTTAGCTCGAGGTTGGAGATCGCCAGAGGCAGCGTCACACTATCAAGTCATCAACTTAGGGAAGCTAACATATATATATATTAAGCGTTTTCAAGTGAGTGGCATGTATAGAGACTTAGTTTTTATGATAGATGTTGTTATGAATAGCCAAATGTATTGGCTAGTAATGATTTATTGTATACAGCCATGAAAGGTGGGTTATAATGATTGTGGCTTGAAAGCCAAATTATCCATATGGTGTGCTCATGCTTTGTGATGTGATTATGTTTCTTTACTATGAATGGGTAATGTATGGCACATGTACATGATGAATGCTTTAGGACCATTCGGTGTGGTCATAGCTATGGAATAAACGTGTAAATTGGCATTAAGTTGTTGATGATTGAACATGGACATTTGAAGATTAAGTAGAGATTAATTATTGGGTAATATGTTATGGTTGGTTGTTAAAAACGTGTTTTAGTGAGGGATGCTAAATCATTAATTGATGCTATAATATGTGTCTTTAAAGTGGTTAAGTTTGTGAAAAATTAAGGCAACAAAAAGGCTTGGAAAAGAGCATGAGTATTAGCCACACGGGTTGAGACACGACCGTGTGTCTCAGCCGTGTGGGGGACACGGCCTGGGGACATGGTTATGTACCCAGGGCGTGTGGAGTCTGTAGCATTTTCGTGAGAATTTAATTCGTCACATGGCCTAGCCCTTGGGTGTATGGCTTGGTCGTGTAGTTCGATTTGCTTGCTGACGTCATAGTCATAGAGTTACACGGACATGTCCAGGGCACACGGGTGTGTTCCTATGTCCACACGGGCGTGTGACTAGGTTTCACGGAAAATTTTTCCAAGTTTTCCCGAAACTTCTAAAGTGTCCGGTTTAGTCCTTAACTACTTTAAAAGTATATTTAGGGCTTCATAGGCCCGTTCAAGGGACATTATGCATATGTATGAATGTTTTTACAGAGAATGAAATTTTATGGCTCAAATTTGCATGTTTGTTTATGATTATGTCTGGTAATGCCTCGTACCCTGTTCCGGCCTCGGATACAGGTAAGGGGTGTTACACAAAGTGCCAAACTCATCAAATAGAGCATGAACCTATTAAATACAAAATGCATCATCTTGATGCCAACCAACCAACCAACACAACATCACATTGATACTTTATATTCACGTCAAAATAACCAACTTATAAGGTTCAACCACATATATATACATAGTCATTATCACCAGTTTACATGCCACTTATAATAGAGCCAAAATGTTCAAAAGTCTACCAGAATGGCTTGTGGATAGTGTGAGCTCTAAAAACGATCCAATTGGCAGCACGTTTTTCAAAAATCTACAAGGAAGAAAAAATGAGACAAATCTAAGCTTACTCAAAGCTTAGTAAGCTCGTATGAATTTAAACACAACATACCTGCCATTTAAATATCTTAATAATTGAAAATAACACATATAAACATAGTATTCCTTGTCACCTTACACATCCATGTCATACCAAAAATGGTTAGTTCATGATCATATAATGAACACCAAATGCATATGGATAACATAATAAACATAATTTCATGATTAACATTTTTATACAATAATCTTTCAGTTTAATTAAATTTCATATCTTCGTTTTACCTGAAGAACTATAGTAACTTAACCTCGGATACTCGAGATAGCATTGCTCACACAAGATGTAAATAGGGAGATTAATCTTTACTCGATGCTACTCACACGAGCTGTGGAGAATCTGTAACAAATACTGGATCTCAACCATCAGTAAGGTATCCCACACCAATACATAGTACCTAATAAGATATAATCATCAACACATAGTGCCTAATACAACATGAACATTGGTACAAAGCACCTGATAATATAGTCATCAGTACATAGTACCTGATATAATGAAATCACCGGTATAAAATACCTGATACTTTAAACCCTAATGACATGTCATTTGTATCCTAATCATTCATTAAGTTCACATGGGCCTTAAAAAAATTCTCATATACTTTCCATCAATATAACATCATATATATCAACATGATCCTATTAACATTTCATATCATCTCTCTATTCATTCAAGGCACATGATTATATAATACTTTTTAATTTAGTCCTTTTAATGTCAACTTTATAATCCATACAACTTAATCACAAGTAATACATATATATATATATATAAATATACATTACAACACAAACTAATTTAATCAAAATGAATTCTACACTAACTTACCTAACCAAAACAACAACAGACACAACACCAAAGATTATTTAGTAATTTTTCCTTTTCCGCGTTTATTGACTGGTTGATCCGTTTCTTGGCCTATATAATAATTTAATTCAATTATCAACTCCAATTACCTTATAATGTCTAAACATGCATATGATCTTTTAAAAACATTTTACACAATTTTCCTAAACTTTTATATTTTATTCAATTTAGTCCCTAAAACCGTATCAAGCATATTTTCACAATTAATCCCAAACTTTAAAGTCGAATTCATTCTCATACCTTTACAACTCTCAAGCATCTGAATTTACAAGAATTTTATGTCAATTTCAACATATTAACATTTTAGTCCCTAACCTCAAATCCAACCAAATTCACTTTACAAAGTAGTCCTATTTCATAACAAAGCTTTAAATTCAACCATTAACATCCAAAAAGCTTTAAAAACAACAATGATAACTTTCAAAACTTTGATAGATTTACAAAATAGTCTCTAGGCTAGATAGATTAAGCTGCAACAATCTCAAAAACATAAAATTTATGAAAAACAGACTAGGTTTAGATTTACATGCAAGGACTAAGCTTGGCTGAACTTCCTTGGCTATCAAAAATGGTGTTTTCAGTAGAAAAGAAACAAGAATGATGAAGATGAAGTTTATTTTATGTTTTTAAGTTTTTATTAACTTTATTTTAACTTTAATAAACTAAAATTCATTATAAAAATAACCATAAACCGTCCACTCAAGCAAATATGAAAAATTTTCCATTTAAAACCATTCATTCATGCTTTTATACTCATTTAACCCGTTTAAATTAATAATGATTAACTTTTGTAGTTTTTATTATTTAGTCATTTTTCCTTAATTAACTATTCAAACATCAAAAATATCATACCAAACTTTAATATGACACTCTAACAACTCAATCCAGCATGACAAAACTAAACATGTTGAGATTGATAAACACTTTTTCAAGGAGAAGAGTGCATCCTTCAAAACAACAGATTGTGACATACTCACTAAAGGGCTCTTTAAACCAAGTTTTTATTTTTTGTAAGCAAGTTGGGCATGAGTGATATATATACATCAACTTGAGCGAGGGTGTCAAAATATGTGTTGAACTCCTATATATTTTGAGATTATTTTTAAGTTATTTGGGTATATAGTCTTAGAATAATCAAGTGAGATTTTTTAAGAAGACTTTTTTTATCTTTTAGTAGTTTATTAAAATAAATGAGCTATTTTTTTAGTTATGTTGTAAGTCTTTTTTCTATTTAAACTCAGTTGTTTATGTAATGAAAGAAAACAGTTTTATTGAATATAATTTCTTGAAAACTTTCACTTTTTTCTTCTCCTTCAAACAACCCTAACATTCAAATTCGTCGCCACCACCTCCTCACCATCTGACCGCCACTATTCATTCTTTTTTTTCTCTCTTTGCTTTTATTTTCCACTCATTTTCTTCCTTCTTCTTGCCTTAACCTGAGAAAATCCTAAACTTCGCCATTAATTATCTGCTACAACTGACAATGCAACCAAACTCCTCTCTCCTTCCCCTCTCTTTCTCGGTTTGAATCTCCAACGAAAGCATTCGAATCTAGTTTCCCTATAAGAATGAATAGACTTCGATTTGGTCTCTTCCACCGTCGAATTGAGCTGGTTTTGCACTATGTAATTATAGAAAAATATTTTTATATATAATTATAAATTAAAAGCTAATGGATGAAAGCACAAAATTATATTTTAAAAAATTATTTAAGCTCAAATTCAATCCAAGTACTTTAAACCCAATTCCCGAAATCAATTTTCACATAATGCACAAACTTAAATTTATAAAATAAAACCAATTAAACTCTAAATTAACCAAATTTAAAGAGTCGGCTAAATTAGACGAAAAACCAATTTTAAATAACAGTTAAGGATTTGAATTGATCTTTTTTTTTAAAGAAATAAGCCGTGTTTGCTAACGGGGACACACGTCTTTCTAGTAACTTGTTTGCTTTGAATAGATAATTAAACTATTGGCACTTTCACTCATGTGCCCAAGTTCAAATCTTCTATCCACCACTAATAATTATAGGGTAAACTACAAAAATAGTCACTTTTGTTTGCCTCAGGTTACATTTTAGTCACTTATGTTTGAAATGCTACATTTTAGTCACTTATGTTATTATTTTGTTACGAAGTGATCACTCTTTCGTTAAGTTCCGTTATCTCCCCAATGGTAATCCTACGTGGCAGTCCAACTAGATTTTAACTGCCAACTTGGATTTCCAAATGGGATCAGAATAGATTTTTAATTAAATAAATTTATTTAATTAATTAAAAATTTTAAACCCTAAATATTAGTTGAAAAAACGTTCATCTTCTCTAATTTTTTATCTTTCTTTTTCATTTGACTAAAAAAAGCTATTATCATCAAAAAAAAAATTTCACGTACAAAAACAAAATAGGATTCAATGGAGGGTCCAGGTATGTCTTCTTTACCGACAAATTTATGTTTTAAAACTTAAAATCAAGTGGTTTGTTTGTTCAATCCGATTTTTGTTTGTTTGTTTGTTCTAAGAAAAATTTACGTCTTTTTCATGTTCTTGAATAATTGGTTTCTCAATCTGACTTTTTCTGATCTGAATTGACTTGTTTGTTCACAATCCCTTTGTGGGTATTCAATATTTTTCTTTCTGAGTGCTGATTTTGTGCTGATATGGAACTAATATAAAAAAAATTACATTCTCAATCATCTATTCTGCATTTGTTTTGGCTTTCTTTGATTAATTTCATTTTAGATGGAATTATTTCACTTATTTTGCTTTTCTTGTGTGTGAGAAATCTTGTATGGAAACTCGTAATCTATCACTCTATCGTTTGTACTATCATTGTTGTTGATATAGAATGGATTTAGGTTGTATACTTTATTCAGAAAATGAAAATCTTTCTTATTAATGAATACGAGGACAGACATCCCAGCAGCCACAGCAGCAGTAGCAACTGATGTCTCAGATGCAATCACAGCCTATTCAGTTGCAGCAATAGTTGGGTTTACAAAAACAACCCAATCAAGTACAACAAAATATGCAGCAGAGACTTCAAGCATCAAGTCAAACATCAAGTTCCTTGCTTCAATTGTATCAATCACAGACAGCTGTTTCGAAAACATCATCAAGTATGTTTTGAATTTTTACAGTTACATATTGTTGCTCTTTTCTTTATTTCTTTGTTGCTTTCTGATATTTTGTTATTTAGAATAGTCTGAAATTTCTAGCAGTTTGTTTGATTATGTCAGTTGGTTTCACTCAATTCCTTTGTCCAACGTTTGTATCTTTGTTCTTCCCAGTAATCTAACTTTCAAGATATTCCCAACATGAAGCTCAACATGAAATATATGATTAGTAGATTGCAGTCCTTGAAATCGGCTTGTTATTGTTTTTGCATCAAACTAGAGCGCAAACATGCTTACAAATGTTAGGAATTCTATTTGGAGAATAATGCACCAAGAATGTCTAGATAAGTAAGTGATTACAGCGATACATTTCTTTTCTACATGAAATGGACTAAAGTGTGTCAAAAATTGATTGTTTTAGTGGTGTCTTGGCTCAGCTTCACTACTTCTGCTGAGACATGAGATTTGTGCTATAGATTTAGTCAAGTTTTATATCTGAACTATACATTCCTTGTGTCTAATTTGTTCCACAAATCATTTTAATGCTTTAGTCTGATTCACCCTTATTAGCTGCATTATGATCCCTACGTCTCCCCTTCTATGCTATGTGCACCTTAATTTTCTTGGAGAATTGGTCATATTTTGCTCAAATTTACCCATATTCCATAAGTTATTTATTTCAATGTTCTTTTAGACATGCAACAAAATCATGTTGATTGATATTAAGTTTTTGAAATCTGCAATTCTTGCAGATTGATATTAAGAATTGTAATTGCTCGTAAATGCTCCCTCGATCATGTTGATGATCAAGTTGCTGCAGTCCCTCCTACAAATGCATTTTTGCTTATGCGTTGTCGATCCACTCCTACTAAGAGCTGGTTAGAAGAAGCTAAGAGGGTCGAAGAGGACGAGGGTGTAACTAAAATATGAAACAAACATGTAAATTTGAAATTAATTACCAAATAATATGAGCAATTTCATGCTAGAAAAATCAAAATCTTTTGTCTCATAGTTAACAATTATTTTCACTCAATTGGCATTGTAAAAAGGAGAGAAACAAATAAATAGGCACCGTATTACTTTGATCCTGTATTTATACATTTTTCTTACTTCATCTGGTTGCTAATTTGGTCTGCAAAATGAAAGTAATCAATTTTAATTTCATATATGGTTGTCTTTACCCTAAATACCTCATGCATAATTTATGAAAATTTTACTCTATAAGTTTGCTTCACAAGATATATATTTTAGTTTATCTATATATATCAGTGTGAGGATGAACATTCCATATGGCTTGTTATAAATCCGAATATTAATAACAACTGTACGATATTAAAAAGTTTCATTGACGTATATTACAAAGGATAGTCATCCTTCCCCCGGTTGAAGAACGTAATTATAATAGTAAATCAAATGTATAATTTAGCTGGATGAAGTATGTATTAACAGATATACTCATACGTCCTCCTGGTTACGAATGTAAATTGTATAGGGAATTACATGAAAAAAAGTGCAACCTGAATCTATTCTATATCAACAACAACAATAGTACAAACGATAGAGTGATAGATTACAAGTTTCCATACAAGATTTCGGACATACAAGAAAAGCAAAATAAGTGAAATAATTCCATCTAAAATGAAATTAATCAAAGAAAGCCAAAACAGATGTAGAACAGATGATTGAGAATGTAATTTTTTTATATTAGTTCCATATCAGAATAAAATCAGCAGTAAGAAAGAAAAATATGGAATATCCACAAAGGGATTATGCACAAACAAGTCGATACATATCAGGAAAAGTCAGATTGAGAAACCAATTATTCAAGAACGTGAAGAAGACATAAATTTGTTTTAGAATAAACAAACAAACAAACAAAAATCGGATTGAACAAACAAATTGTAACACCCCTTACCCGAGTCCGAGGTCGGGACTGGGTACGAGGCATTACCTGACTTAAACACAAGCATACAATCATTTCCAGTAATAAAAACTCAATCGAATTTAAAAATTTTCAATCTTAGTCTAGAAATTCTTAATATGGGCCAACGAGGCCCAAACACACATTAGAAACAACTCGGGATTTATCCGAACACCTTTGAAAACTATAAAAAAAAGTCACTTGAAACAAGGGCACACGCCCGTGTGAAAGGAAACATGCCCATGCCCCAAGCCTGTGTGAATTAAATTCCAAATTTGAACCTACAGGGGTTTTCACAAGGCCGAGCATACGCTCGTGTCTAGACCGTGTCCCTTACACGGCCATAACACGCTCGTGTTTCAGCCCATGTGTAAAAACCTTAACATTCTGTTTCTGACGACAGCAACCAATTTGAGGCACACGGCCAAGGCACACGCCCGTGGCCAAAGGCCGTGTCCTCCACACGGCTGAGATACACGGCCATGTCTCTACCGTATGTTTACTACCATGCATACTAATGTGCAAATTCAAGGTGCAAGGGACACACAGTCGAACAACACGCCTATGGGGCTGACCACGTGTCACACACGGCCTAGGCACACGCCCGTGTGTCTAGCTGTATGGACAAAAATAGGCTATCTACCAAGCCTTTTTTCCACCCTTACTTACAACTACCTACAAAGCAATACATGACGTCAATTCACATGGCAATATAAAACCAAATCATCCACAACAAGATATCTAATAGAACCTTATTACACTTTAACAATCTAACAATAACTTAATTAGTCATGCGATTTACTCATCTACAAAATCATCATCATTTGCACTTATCAATAATCAATATCAGCCACCATCCATAACATTAGACAAAATGACTAAAGAGCTATGACAAGCCACTCTTTTGGTCCAAAACAATGTGACCATTACAAAAGACTAGTTCCTATACATGTCATAATCAAAATGATAAAACTAGCTATACCAATTGCTTCAGGGATAATGTGACTGGCTTCTCCTATGTAAGGCGGTGATCCACGAGCTACTTTGGTGGCACTATAAGAAAATGGAAAGGAAAAGAGGGAAGCATAAAGCTTAGTAAGTCACATGGAAATAATGAGTAACTATAAACTACCATAAGGGATCATACTCCCAACATATCTCGTTTTACACATGAAAGTAAGGATTCATAAACACTACTTGCTCATATTTGTTTCTCACCAACCATACAACATTGGTTTGAATTCACATTTCATAATTCGTGTAAAATATACAAGTAGTCATATGCATAACTTACTCACTTTCTTCATTAACTAAACATACAATGTAAATGAAGCTCGTATGTCGTAATTCTCATTTAGGTACCTGTACCACTCACCACATGGTCATAAGTTCTCTCATTTTGATATAAACCATAAATCTCCCGTTGAACCATTTGGAATACTACAGAATATTCAATAGCCCCAAACATGGGATAAGATGTCGACGCTATATCCCAGACATGATCTTACACTGGCTAGCACATCAAAGTCAATGCCATGTCCCAGATAGGTCTTACACTGGATCTCTTCTACTGATGTCGATGCCATGTCCCAAACAGGTCTTACATTGACACTCAACAAGCTGATGTCATGTCCCAGGCAGGTCTTACACTAGCTTGTATATCTCGAGGCTGATGCATGCCCCAAACATGTCTTACACTAGCTCTCATCTCAATACCGATGCATGTCCCAGACATGTATTACATTGGCTCTCATAATATAGTCGATGCATGTCCCAAACATGTCTTGCACTAGCACACATATCACCCAATGTCATGGCATGAATATCCAAATCTATTCCTAATGTTCAACCGAGAGTCTTTTAGTACATTAATTTCTCAACATGCATGCTCATATTCACAATCAAAACAATTTATGCAATATCTATTCAATTACACATCATAACAATATAGTTGCATTATTAACATACAATTTACATCGGATTACAAAATGTAGGCGATTAGTCGGTTTTAATCCACTTGCTTGGCTTTCCCGGTCTAGGTTCGGACTTTGTATTTCTTGATCTAAAATAATAAAAATTCATCCATTTAATCACTAGATAAATTTATACAATAAAAAATTCTCATTTTTGGCAAAATAACCATTTTGCCCTTAGACTTTCACAAAATGACCATTTTACCCCTAAGCTCAAAAATTGATTTTTATCAACTTTCTTCATGCCTTAAGCCTAGCCGAACCCTTTTTACTCTTATAGTAACCCAAAATTTCCATTATTTCACCACATTACGATCTATTTTACAATCTTTACAAAATGGTCCTATTAGGGTTTTCATGAGAAGTTCTTTCACAAAAGTTGTTTATTTCACAACCATAACTCATATTCTTCCATAAAATTTCAGTTAACAACATATATGCTTTCATGGAAAAACCCTAGACTCTCAACCATTTTGCAAAATAGTCCCCTCATTAGTTAGCTCATGCTATAAGGGTTCCAAAAATACCAAAATCATCAAAAATAACCATCTAAATCACTTACTTGAGAGAGGAATAAATGGCTGAAAGTTTCAAGCTCCCATAGCTATTTCTTGGAGGAAAAATCAGTGGAATTAAGAAGAGTAAAATGATGACAACATATTTTCTTTATTTTATTTTTAGATAATATTAAGTCATCAACTCACCTAACTATTTGACCAATTGATTTATCTTGTCCCTATGGTCGGCCAAGTTTCTTTTAAGGGTCTAGTTGCACTTTAAAGACCTCTAATTATGGCTCTCTAGCTATTTAACACCTTTGACTAGCAAATCACAACTTTTTCCCTTTATGTGATTTAGTCCTTTTTCACAATTAGGCTCGCAACGCTAAAATTAATTCACCAAAATTTTCACACTCATATAATCATATTATGACACCAAAATAATAATAAAAATAATTTTTTGACTTCGAATTTGTGGTCCTGAAACCACTGTTCTAACTAAGCCCAAAATCAAGTTGTTACAATTCTCCCCCCTTAGTGATTATCATCCGCGAAAATCTTACCAGTGAATAAGTTCGGGTATTGATCTCTCATGGTCTCATCGGGTTCCTATGTGGCCTCCTCGACTCCATTTCTATACCACAAAATTTTAACAATTGCTATACTCTTATTCCTCAATTGTTTAACCTCCTAAGCCAAAATATTTATTGGCTCTTCACCATAAGTCATATCTGACTGAATCTCAACCTCAGTTGGCGCGATTACATGCGAAGCCACAAAATTTTAACAAGTGTTATACTCTTATTCCTCAATTGTTTAACCTCCTGAGCCAAAATATTTACTGGCTCTTCACCATAAGTCATTTCTGACTGAATCTCAACCTCAGTTGGCACGATTACATGCGAAGGATCCGATTTATATCGATGCAACATGGACACATGGAACACGTCGTGAAACTTTTCTAACTCTGAAAGCAAGGCCAATTGGTAGGCAACAGGTCCTACTGTATCAGTAATCTCAGAAGGTCCTATAAAATGAGGGCTCATCTTGCCTTTTTTACCAACTTTGAGGACTTTCCCCTATGGGGATACTTTCAAAAACACTCTATCACTGACTTGAAACTCAATTCCCTTTTGTTTCAAATCCGCGTAGGATTTCTATCTATCCAAAGTGGCCTTTAAACAGTCGTGAATCATCTTAACTTTCTCTTCGATTTCTTTCACTAAATCAACCCCGTGAATCTAATTTTCTTTAAGTTTGGTCCAATATAAGGGCATCCGACACTTGCGTCCATATAAAGCCTTATAAGGCGCCATTTTCAAACTTGACTGATAACTATTATTGTAGGCAAACTCTACCAACGGTAAGTACTTTTCCCAGCTGCCTTGAAACTCGAGAACACAACACCACAACATGTCTTCTAAGATCTGAATCACTCTTTTTGATTGACCATCAGTTTGCAGGTGAAATGTCATGCTAGAATTCATTTTTGTTCTCAATGCCTCTTGCAACTCTTTCCAAAATCGAGAGGTAAATCTTAGATCTCTATCCGAAATAATCGACAAGGGTACTCCATGAAGTCTCACGATCTTGGAAACATACAATTCAGTCAATTTCTCAAGGGAATAGTCAGTACACACTGGTATAAAATGTGCTAACTTTGTTAATCTATCAACAACAACCCAAACAAAATCTTTTTTCCTTGGCATCAAAGGCAACCCTGACACAAAATCCATGGTTACACGATCCCATTTCCACTCGGGAACCATTACGAGTTGAAGTAAACCCAAAGGTACTTGGTGTTCAACCTTCACTTGTTGACAAACTAGACACTTAGAAATAAACTCTGCAATGTCTCTTTTCATTCCCGACCACTAGTACATTTTCTTCAAGTCGTTATACATTTTCACACTACCCGGATGGATAAATAAGCAACCACTATATGCTTCTTGTAAAATCTTCTGAATAATCTCATCGTCCTTAGGCACTCAAATCCTGTCTCAGTACATCATACAACCATCGGTACCAACATGAAATTTTGATTCATTCCCCATCTCACACTGAGCCATCTTAGCTTGCAAACCCTTATCACCTTTCTGAGCTTCACAAATTTCTTGAAGGAACATCGGTCTAGCACTCATCTCAGCTAGAATCGAACCATCATCAGTCATGGTCAATTGAGGATCATAGCCCTCAAAGCAAATAATGATTTCCTACTCAATGCATTGGCGACCACATTCGCCTTCCCGGGGTGGTAGTCAATCACCAACTCGCAATCCTTTATCAACTCCAACCATCTTCGTTGCTGAAGATTCAGCTCCTTTTGAGTCATCAAATACTTTAAACTCTTATGGTCAGTAAATCCCCATTATCTCTCACCATACAAATGGCGTCTCCAAATTTTCAACACGAACATGATGGCAGCCAACTCTAAATCGTGCGTCGGGTAGTTTTTTTCATGTGGCTTCAGTTGTTTTGAACAGTAAGCTATGACCTTACCTTCTTGTATGAGTACGTACCCCAATTCATTCAAGAAGGCATCACTATATGCTACAAACTCTTTTCCCGGTTCCAGTTGTACTAAAACTGGGGCTTCGGTTAACAAGGCCCTTAGCTTTTCAAAACTCTGTTGGCACTTTTTTGTCCATTCGAACTTGACCTCTTTTTGTAGCAACCTCGTCATTGGAATAGCTATCATGGAGAACTCTTTAACAAACCGTCTGTAGTAGCCCGCTAGGCCGAAAAAGCTTATAATCTTTGACACATTTCTCGGCGGCTTCTACTCAATAATTGCTGATATCTTACTAGGGTCAACTCTAATTCCATCACCCGACACGATGTGTCCTAAGAATCTGACCTCTCAGAGCCAAAACTCACTTTTACTAAACTTGGCATATAGTTGCTTATCCCTCAAGGTTTACAAAACAGTTCTCAAGTGCTCCGCATGTTCACTCATCTCGAGAATAAATAAATATATCATTGATAAAGAACACCACGAACTTATCCAAATACGGCCAAAAAATGTGGTTCATCAAATTCATAAAAACCGCAAGCGCATTTGTTAAACCAAAGGGACAAGGAACTCATAGTGCCCATACCTTGTCCTAAATGTGGTTTTCGATATATCTTGCTCCTTTACTCTGAGCTAGTAATAACCGGACCTCAAGTATTCTTGGAAAACACGGTTGCTTCTTTCAGTTGGTCAAACAAATTGTCTATCCTTGGCAAGGGATACTTGTTCTTTACAGTAACCTTGCTAAGCTATTTGTAGTCTATATATAACCTCATCGACCTATCTTTTTTTTCACAAAAGTACTGGAGCACCTCACAGAGAAAAGCTCGGTCTCGTAAAACTTTTATCTGTTAACTCCCGTAGCTAGACTTTCAACTCCTTTAACTTTGTCGGATCCATCCTATACGGAGCAATTGAGATGGGTGCCATGCCAGGGACTAATTCAATTCTAAATTCAATTTCCCTCACCGGAGGCAATCCGGGTAATTCCTCCAGAAACAGATCTGAGAACTCACATACCACTGGTACTGACTCGATCTTCAATTTAGATGTTTGAGTATTCAACACAAAGGCGAGGTTAGCTTCACACCCTTTTTTTCAAATATCTCTGTGCAGTCATAGAAGATATTACTACAAGCGAATTGTCTAATTCATCTGTTTCAACCCGAAGAACATCACCGCTCCCACATTTCAACTCGATAACTTTTCTTCCACAGTCCACTACAACACCATGAGAAGTTAACCAATATATCCCAAGGATTACATCAAATTCATTAAATGAAAATAATATTAAGTTAGCCAAAAAACAATGACCTCTAATCATCAAGGGACAATTTCTACACACTTGGTCAACCAACACATGTTTACCTAAAGGGTTGGACACTTTTACCACAAATTTAGTGGACTTGACTATCACATACATATGGGGTATCAATTTCATACAAATATAGGAATGGGTAGACCCTAGGTCAATCAAAGCAATGACAGATATATCATGGATAGAAAAGGTACCCGTAATCACATCGGGAGACTCTGCCTCTTCACGGGCAGGTATAGCATAAGTCCTGGCAAGAACTCTACCCTCAGACCTCACAGTAGCATCTCTAGGTGCACCTCTACTGCTAGCCCCACTTCCTGGGTTCTTATGTGGTCTACCCCTTGAAAGAGCGTTACCCGATCTCACAATTTGATCCTTATCTTTCTTGACCACCTTGGGACAGCTACAAATAAAATGGTCCAATGACCCACATTTAAAGTAGCCTCTTTCATTACCTCAACACTCACTGAAATGACGTCTACTGCACTGTAAACATTCTAGTCTATTTGGTCAAGCACTACCAACACTTCTGATAGAAGTGGTTTGAGCTTTAGACACTTCATGATGTTTGCTCTTGTTTCTGCTCAAAAATCCTACTGACGCAATTGATCAAGTAGGAAACTCTCTCAATCTCTTGAATGAGGTCTGGTGTAATTTCACTATCTGTCTTTTCTTTGAGTCACGAGACTCGATGTTAGCTTTTCTCTTCTCTTTGGCCAATTCTTCGGCCTTGCAAGCTCTCTCAACAAGTACTACAAACTCCCTCAACTCTAAAATGCCAACTAATAGACGAATGTCTTCATTCAATCCATCTTCAAACCTTTTACACATTTGGCTTCTGTGGATACGCACTCCTGCACATACTTACTGAGTCTCATAAACTCGCACTCATACTTTGTCACTGTCATATGGCCTTGCTTTGGCTCGAGGAATTATTTCCTCTTTTGGTTGATGAACCTTTGGCTAATATACTTCTTTCAGAACTCTTCTTAAAAGAATTCCCACGTTATTCACTCTCTCGGTACGACCGACACGAGAGTATTCCACCATTGGTAGGCCGAGTCTCGCAAGAGTGACATTACATACTTCATACACTCCTCAAGTGTGCATGATAGCTCATCAAAGACCCTAATGGTATTCTCTAACCAAAACTCTACTCTCTCTAGGTTGTCATCTATGTTTGCCCAAAATTCCTCGGCCCCGTGCTTTCTAATTCTATCCACTAGAGGTTTCTCTTTTCTAGCCATTTCTGCTCCTTAAGGAGCTATATGAATGGGTTGAGGAATTGGGAGAGGTGGGGGAGATGGAGTATTTGGATTCGCACGAATAAACTCCGAATACCATGCATCCATCATGTGGAGGTAAGCTTCTCTAGCCCCTTTGCCCTGACTCATTGTCATAGGCCCATTGTCTACTGGTAGGTCCCTTCAGCGGGGATCAGCGCATTAATTTCCACATCATCTGCTGTAGCCATGTCAGGATCCATTTACTATATATATAAAAACACAATTGATTTAGTCAGGAATTGTCACACTATTAATATACAATTATGGCATGTATAGCTAGACTCGTACTCATGATAGGTTAGTCCTAGAATCAACTGAACCATAGCTCTGATACCACTAAATGTAACACCCCTTGCTCGAGTCTGAGGCTGGGACTGGGAACGAGGCATTACCTGACTTAAACACAAGCATACAATCATTTCTGTGTTATAAAAACTCAATCAAATTTAAAACTTTTCAATCTTAGTTTAGAAATTCTTAATATGGGCCTACAAGGCCCAAAAACACATTAGAAATGACTCGGGATTTATCCAAACACCTTTGAAAACTTTTAAAAAAATGTCACTTGAAATAGGGGCACACGCCCATATGAAAGGCGACACGCCGTGCCCCGAGCCCGTGCGAATTAAATTCTAAATTCGAACCTACAGGGGTTTTCACACGACTGAGCACACACCCATGTCTATAGCCCATGTCCCTCACACGGCCATAACACGCCTGTGTTTTAGATCGTGTCTAAAAACCTTGACATTCTATTTCTGACGTCAGCAATCAATTTGAGGCACACGGCCAAGGCACACGCCCGTGGCCAAAGGCTGTGTCCTCCACACTGTTAAGGCACATGGTCGTGTCTCTGCCCGTGTGTCTGCTACCATGCATACTGACTTGCAATTTCGAGGTGCAAGGGACACACGGTCGAACAACACACCCATGGGGTTGATCATGTGTCACACACGGCCTAGGCACACGCCCGTGTGTCTAGCCGTGTGGACAAAAATAGGCTATCTACCAAGCCTTTTTGCCACCTTTACTTACAACTACCTACAAAGCAATACATGACACCAATTCACACGGCAACACAAAACCATATCAACCACAATAAGATATCTAATACAACCACATTGCACTTTAACAATCTAACAAGAAATCGATTGGTCATGCGATTTACTCATCTATGAAATCATCATCATTTGCACTTATCAATAACCAATATCAGCCACCATCCATGGCATTATACAAAATGACTAAAGAGCTATGACAAGCCACTCTTTTGGCCCAAAACAATGTCACCATTACAAAAGAGTAGTTCCTATACATGCCATAATCAAAATGATAAAACTAGCTATACCAATTGCTTCAGGGATAGTGTGACTGGCTTCTCCGATGTAAGGCGACGATCCATGAGCTACTTTGGCGGCACTATAAGAAAATAGAAAGGAAAAGAGGTAAGCATTAAGCTTAGTATGTCACATGCAAATAATGAGTAACTACCTCATACTCCCAACATATCTCGTTTTGCATATGAAAGTAAGGATTCATAAACACTGCTTGCTCATATTTGTTTCTTATCAATCATACAACATTGGTTTGAATTCACATTTCATAATTCATGTAAAATACACAAGTAGTCATATGCATAACTTATTCACTTTTTTCACTAAACATACAATGTAAATGAAGCTCGTATGTCGTAATTCTCATTTAGGTACTTATACCACTCACCACATGGTCATAAGTTCTCTCATTTCGATATAAACCATAAATCTCTCATTAAACGATTTGGAATACTACAGGATATTTAATAACCCCAAACATTGGATAAGATGCCGACGCCATATCCCAAACATGGTCTTACACTGGCTAGCACATCAAAGTCGATGCCATGTCCCAGATAGGTCTTACACTGACTTTCATATATCGAGGCCGATGCAGTGTCCTAGACAGGTTTTACACTGGCTCTCATCTATCGGTGTCGATGCCATGTCCTAGACAAGTCTTACACTGACACTCAACAAGCTGATGCCATGTCCTAGATAGGTCTTACACTAGCTTGTATATCTCGAGGCTGATGTACACCCTAGCGATGTCTTACACTAGCTCTCGTCTTAATGCCGATGCATGTCCCAAACATGTATTACATTGGCTGTCATATTGTGGCCAATGCATGTCCCAGACATGTTTTAGACTAGCACACATATCACCTAATGTCATGGCATGAATATCCAAATCTATTCCTAATGTTCAACCGAGAGTCTTTATTACATTAATTTCTTAACATGCATGCTCATATTCACAATCAAAACAATTTATGCAATATCTATTCAATTACACATCATAACAATATAGTTGCATTATTAACATACAACTTACCTCGGATTACAAAATGTAGGCAACTAGTCGGTTTTAATCTATTTGCTTGGCCTTCCCCTGGTCTAGGTTTGGATTTTGTAGTTCTTGATCTAAAATAATAAAAATTCATCCATTTAATCACAAGATAAATTTATACAATAAAAAATACTCTTTTTTGGCAAAATAACCGTTTTGCCCCTAGACTTTCACAAAATGACCATTTTACCCTTAGGCTCAAAAATCAATTTTTATCAAATTTATTCATGCCTTAAGCCTAGACGAACCCTTTTTACTCTTATAGCAACCCAAAATTCCTATTATTTCACCACATTACTATCTATTTTACAATCTTTACAAAATGGTCCTATTAGGGTTTTCATGAGAAGTTCTTTCACAAAAATTGTTTATTTCACAACCATAAATCATATTCTTCCATAAAAATTCAGTTAAAAACATATATGCTTTCATGGAAAAACCCTATACTCTCAACCATTTTGCAAAATAGTCCCCTCATTAGTTAGCTCATGCTATAAGGGTTCCAAAAGTACCCAAATTATCAAAAGTAACCATCTAAATCACTTACTTGAGAGAGGAATAAATGGCTGAAAGTTTCAAGCTCCCATGGCTATTTCTTGGAGGAAAAAGCGGTGGAAGAAAGAAGAGTAAAAAGATGACAACATTTTTCTGTTTATTTTATTTCTAGACAATATTAAGCCATCAACCCACGTAACCATTTGACCAATTGATTTGTCTTATCCCTATGGCCGACCAAGCTTCTTTTAAGGGTCTAATTTCACTTTAAAGACCTCCAATTATGGCCCTCTAGCTATTTAACACCTTTGGTTAGCAAATCACAACTTTTTCCCTTTATGCAATTCAGTCCTTTTTCGCAATTAGGCTTACAATGCTAAAATTAATTCACCAAAATTTTCATACACTCATATAATCATACTATGACACCAAAATAATAATAAAAATAATTTCTTGACTTCAAATTTATGGTCCCAAAACCACTGTTTCGACTAAGCCCAAAATCGGGTTGCTACACAAACCACTTGATTTTAAGTCTTAGAACATAAATTTGTCGGTAAAGAAGACATACCTGGACCCTCCATTAAATCCACTTTTTTTTGTATGTGAATAAAAAATTCTGATGATAATAGCTTTTTTAGTATAAAAAATTATGATGATATAATAGCTTTTTTTAGTCAAATGAAAAAGAAAGCTAAAAAAAAAATAGAAGAGATGAATGGCTTTTTCAACTAATATTTAGGGTTTAAAATTTTTAATTAATTAAATTTATTTAATTAATAATCTATTCTCATTCCATTTGGAAATCCAAGTTGGCACTTAAAATCTAATTGGACTGCCAAGTAGGATTACCGTTAGGGAGATAACGGAACTTAACGGAAGAGTGATCACTTCGTAACAAAATAATAACATAAGTGACTAAAACGTAACATTTCAAACATAAGTAACTAAAATGTAACCTGAGGCAAACAAAAGTGACTATGTTTGTAGTTTACCCATAATTATAAATTGCTCAATTATTTAGTAAGGACCACTTTTTATTTATTTATTTATGAAAATTAGGACCACATTCCTAATAGTATTATTATCATGAGAACAAATATATTATTAATCTCTTGTTTTATATATATTGATGGAATGCGAAAGAGCATCATTTACATTGTTTTCTCTTCATCTATTTTGTACAATATTCTACCAAATTATTTAGTAATATCAAAATATAATCATCTATATATAAATGAATTTACATTGTTTGATATATAAAAAAATATTAATATGCATGTATATTCTTATAGGTGGAGATCAAACACCGACTTCATAACTAAAGGATGAAAGAGCAATTATCACATTACACTGAATAAAAAAAATTTAATAATATAATTGTTGTAATCATAAATAAATAAAATTTGATCCCAATTAAATAACTGAGCAGCTTCATTGCAATTGTTATTGCTTGAAAAGATTTACATCTACTAGTCATTACCGTTAGCTATTTGTCAAACTTTACATCATAATCACCTAAAATTGAAAACAAAAAGATTGATAAAAATTTGGCCCAAAACATAAGTAGGAAACTAACATAATAGAACAAAGTATTAACAGATAAGATGTAATCTTTACATTTATTATTATTATTAAATTCATTTCTTTCCCTTTCTGTCACCTACCCACTCTCTTCATGTTTTAGCATCATATAGAACCAACACAAAGGATGGATCCTACTGTTAACCTATTCATAAATTTTAAAAATTATAGTTTTCTTTAAAAAGAAAATTTCATAAACTTGGATAAGCCCCAGACAATAACCTTTACTTTTAACTCCCCTCCTTCTCAGTGGAAATCGTAGAATAATCAAATCACAAAAGATCATAAACAATACAAGGACAGATAACATGATCTGAAAAGTTTGCTTCATGCAGACAAAAGGACGAACATAGAGATTAACCGAACGTAATCGTGGAGCAATAAACCAGAGTCTGATACATCAATATTTCGGCAAGGGCCTGCCAGAGACGTTGGCAATCCATCTCCAAAATAATGTTATCCACCTACCAAGCCGAAAAGTTCCTGTAATGCAGAGTACAAACTCCCCCGATTCATTCCAAACCAAAGCTGCCCACCCAGCTGCCTGAAGCGTAGGGAAAGCAATGTTGCATTTCAACTGACCAGCAGGAGGCCTGCACCAGGAACTCGAATTAGCACGGGGCGACTGGCTGGGAAACAGCAGCGAGTCCTGCACCGTTTGAGCAGCAGTCTAGCTCTGCAAAAAACCGAGACAGCATGCTAAAGAATTTGAGTCGTGGTCGGAAAAATCTGCTTCTAAAAAGACAGATTCCCATGATACTAGATACTCCAAAGAATGCAGAATGTAGTTTAAACTAAAAATCTTTTTTTTTTTTTAAATTGTTATAGAAAGTATAAATATATCATAATAAAATTTATATATTTTTAACTAAATTATATCAAATTAACTCGTGATAAGCGACAAAATTATGATAAAACATAGGGAAATATAAATATAAATAGTAATAAAAGTCATTATTTTAAACATGTTAAAAAGTAAATTATTTGTAAAAAAACATATCCCAAATAATGAAAAAATTGAAACAAATAAATTCTAAAGTTGTAAACCCTAAAAAGAAAAGAGAAATTCAAAAACTTACTATTAAGAAACCCCTAAAAACAAAGTAGATTGAAAGCTAAAAATTGTTGAAGAAGAAATGGAAGAAAATGTTTGCAATTCAGCTTAGTTGGAACTTGTCCTTTTCTTAATCATGTTTTTATGGGTTAAAGATAATATTGAAATTGAGCTTCGGCCTAAACCCTTAAAAAACAAACAAAGTTTTGAAGTTAAAAGATGGTACAAAATTCAGAAAATAAAATAAAATGTAAACAAATTTGGGGACCAGGGCCTTCTCATTATATACCTACTCAGTGACTCACAATATAAATAAAATAATAAATTAGAGGAAGTAAATATTATTTACTTTCTAGTAATTCAAATAATATATCAATATCAAAATTAAATAAAGATTTTTTTAATTAATTAAACTAAACGATATTTCAAATCAAATGCAAAACTTTTATGATTGAATAAATATCAATTTATGGAATTAAAAATTTAAATTACATGTCACATTGTTTTTTTTTAATGGAATGTGGGTAATGTTCTGAATATATAAAATTATAAACCAACGGAAATATATATATATATATTCTTACTATCAAAACCATTTCATCTTTAATATATAATTACATTATTGATATGATGTCATGTAATTATGTTGTTTTTAAGATTACAAATATTTAATGTTTTTATTTACAAAAACAATAGCATTCATGTCTATATCATTGCCATCCACATCACATACCTTATCAAGTTTAAAAAATCTCAAAAATCAATCCTGCATGAATAAATTAAATTTTCTAAAATTTATTTCTTCGAAAAATTATTATCTGTACAAATTAATATGGAAGAAATTCATCCTGGGTTAGTGGACTATTATATGCGCATCACATTCTTCTATAAATAGCGTGCTCAACAAGCCAACTTGATTTATCTTCAAAAATAAAACATTTCTTCTATTAATTCGTTATGGATTTGGAATCAGAGATGAAGCTTCCCGTCATCAATTTTTCTGAGGAAAATCTAAAGCCAGGAACAACAGGTTGGGCATCGGCATGCAAGGATGTCCGGCGAGCTCTGGAAGAACACGGTTGCTTCGAAGCAAAATTCGATAAATTACCTGGCCAGCTTCACGACGCTGTATTCGCCACAGCTGAAGAGCTGTTCCAGCTCCCAACCGAGGTAAAAATGCGGAACACAAGCGACATGCCTTTCTTCGGTTATTTCGGACAATACAAAACTGTTCCACTCTACGAGTCCTTGGCAATCGACCACCCAACATCTCTTGATGGAACTCAAAGGTTCACCAATCTCATGTGGCCTGCTGGAAACGATCGCTTTCGGTATAAATTTCTTTTGTTTTTTTCAATGAGATTTGCAGTTATATATTTTATGGAATTTCTTCAGCTTTGGATTTCATTTCTTGTATGGATATTAGCGAAAGTGCTCAAAGGTACTCAGAGGTTGTGGCAGAACTTCATCGAACCGTGATGAGAATGTTGTTTGAAAGCTATGGTGTTGGAAATTGCTACGATTATTACATCAAAATCACCCGCTACCTTCTACGATACTTGAGATACAGTGAGCCTAAGATGGGGGAGAGTAATGCTGGTTTATTGCCTCATACAGACAAAACTTTCTTGTCTATACTTCATCAAGGTGATATCAGCGGTTTGCAGATGCAATTGAAAGATGGTCAATGGGTTGCGCCGCCACCGTCGCCAACTTCTTTCGTTGTCATGGCTGGGGATGCTTTGATGGTCAGTACTCCAATCTCGTCTTTCAACTCCGTATTATCTTTATATCATCGTTCCACCCTTGGACTAATTAAAATTTTCAATTAATTAACAAGTTAAAAAGGTTAAAATCCAAAAATAACTTTGGCAGAGGTTTCCATTTACTTGTAGGTCCAATTGGAGGCAAAGTTGTTATTATTATTTTTTGGGTCAAATTTAAGTTCATAAAAATGATATTTTCTTACCATATGGTTATTAAATGAATATTTTTTTTATTCTAAAATATCATAACAACGAATTCAATAGAAGAATTGTAATGAAGTTAATAATTAGACTTAAATTTTGAAAAACAAAAAATATGATTAAATTCTTAAAAATAAAAATAGATGAACTAAATTTTAAGTGTTTGAAAAGTAAAAAAATAATAAGCTTAATGATGTTGGTTTGATTAGGCATGGAGTAATGACGGAATACCATCTTGTAATCATCAAGTAATCATGAAGGAGAAGGGAATAAGATACTCATTGGGGATGTTTACATTCATGGATGGGATCATACATATACTTGAAGAGGTAGGGGACGAGCCTCACCCCATCAAATACAAGTCCTTCCACCACTTTGAACTCCTTCAGTTTATGAATTCCAATTTGAAAACCAACCCTCACATGTGTTTTATCAAAGCCTTTTGTGGTGTTTGAGACCTACACAACAAGGATGCTGGAGGAAGTGTTTCTACACAATCCCACCCCCATCAATAATCATCTAGCTGTAGTTTTGAATGTTTTAATCTCTTTTTATTACCCCCCAAAAAGTAAAAAGATTGTACTTCGTTGCCAACTCAGTGTTCACTAGTGTTAATTTTTATGTTTTTCATATTTAAACATTAATGTAATGAAAAATAATGACTAAATTAGTTAAAATGGCTCATTTTGAACAAAAGTTAGAGATTTAGGTCTATTCTTTTATTATTTAGAGAAATAGGTCGTTAACAAGTTAAAAGCATGCCTTGTAGGGCGTGCTTTTGACAAACACTTTATACAAAAACATATTTTTGTTTAGCATGTTAATCTTGAATAAATGATTAAATTGTTGGTATTTTCACCTGTGTGACTTAGGTTCGAATCCTCCTCAATAAATTTTTCTTACAAATTAAAGTCAAATAAAGATGAACATCAAGAAAAACATTGTTACAGTAATCAGATTAAACAAAATGTGCTTAAATACAAATGTTGTGAATGAAATAGAGAAAAGCTTACTTCTATTTACTCTTAGTTTCACATGTGATGATAACCCTATCTCCATATGTATAAACATAAATTTTTATTTTTCTTGAAAAAGGTAAAACAATATAGTTTAAATAAATTTGTTGATAATGAAAAAGAAATTAAATTAGGCAAAATCTTACTACTTTATACTCCTTGATGAACGTTTCTCCATGTGTATAGTAATACAATTTTATTTGTGATAAAAATTAATTACTTTCATAGTTCTTCTGATTCTTAACTCATCTCCTAACTCATCACTCAAATCTGTTACACCAAAATTCAATTTCCCTAATCAATTAGTTGAAATTATTCAAACTCTAGGTGTTATGCCCACACCCAAATAAGCCTAGCCCACTGCAATCAAATGGCATTGCCAATAGTGTACTTGCATGCCATAAGGAAAAGGGTCCTTTTCCTCCCTTACCAACTAATTAATTTTTAAAATTTAAAAATATTTTTATTTTAATTATTTTTATTTTTTAAAATAAATTAATTATTGACATACATTCACAAGACAATTCACATGCATGTGAGGTTAATAAAGTTAACATATATTAATTTTTTTTCATTTATTTTGAGATTAATTTGTAAATAATGTATTTTTAAGAACTAAAAAAGGATAAAAAATGAAAATTAAAATAATATTTTCAATTATACCTTATTAAAACAATAAGGATGAACCAATTGATTTGATTTAGCTTCTTTGGTTCCAAAATGAAAGAAAAAGATGTATCACATTAAATCCTTTGACCAAAGTACCTTTTGGATGACATAAAATATTTACCTTTCATTTGTTGTAAAAGAGTATTAACTTTTATTACATCATTTCATTATTTTCAAATACAAACATTAGATTTTCAACTTTATAAAGCTTAAAGCAACCCATTGATAAACTTCTTCTATACAAAAAGGATAAAAGTTCCATTGTCATAACTATCATTAAAAGTCATTGATATTGCACAATTTAAATTTTAAATGAATTATTTTAAGGATATTTAGCATTGGCAAAAGTTTTAATTTGAGGGACAAGGGCTCTTTTTTTTTAAAATTTTTTTTCCTATATGTTAAATTATTTTCATCTCATTTTGTTATTAATGTAATAACACGAGGAAAAATTTTATTTATTACATATGTATTATAATATTAAGACAAAATAAAAATTAGTAAGAACAATTTTAAAATTAGAATTAGAAAGATTGAGTAATAATTCTTGTAAGCAAATAAGACCGCTTCAAAATAAGCGAAAAAAATTCCTTTCGTTTGCTAAAATAAGTCATGGGAGTGATTAAATATTACAAGTTGAATTGGTTTATTGCTAACACATATATTAAAACATGTGTAAAAAATAATACTCCTACCAAACATAACATTTATGTATTATGTTTTAGTTTTTATATAACTTGTGTAAAACTAAAGTGGTTTTACACATTTCTATTATATCTTATACGATAAGTATTTTTACACTACAATCATTGAATTTATTAGAATATTTGCATTTGTCATGCATGCCAAGTTTGACATAAATTAAAATTTTTTAACTATTTGCTTTATATAAAAAAAAACTTTCAACCGTTAAAGATATATTGATGCAGACAATATTTTAGATCGATATATAAAGATATCAAATCAATTTAAAATTTTACATGCATGACAAGTACAAATATCTTGATAAATTCAATGATTGAATTGTTAGAATATTAATCATATAAAAATTTATGAAAGAGTGGTGTAGACTTTAATATATTTCGTACATATGTCAAATTAATGTTATTTTTCATGTCATGTCGTGTTTTGAACATTTTATTATTATGATTCAACTTAGAGAATAATATATTAGTCAATAACATGTTTTTCTTACATAATTTATTAATTTTAAAAAAGATTAGGGAGTTTACGTCATAATTTTATAATTTTCTCATGTTTCAGTTTAATTTATTATAATAATTTAATATTAACTCTAAATTCAATTATTGATTAAATATTAATATAGTAAATAAATAATTATATTATGATGAACAAAAATTTACAAACACAAAAATCAAATTATAAATGTGAATCAACTCGAAAGATATGGAAGTTTATCAACAAATTATATGAGATAAATATCAAAACTATGTATAAACTTTGATTCAATGTGCAATGTCATACATGAACTTTGATTTTGTGAGATTTCTTACATGAAATTTTGATTTGATTCAATTTTCATAAATCACTAACAACATTATCGAATTAGTACCATTTTAGATTGATATATGGCATACACAAACAATTATATAAATTCAATGTGAAAATAAATGTATGTATCTATTTTTTAAATATGTACAATTGAATCAAAATAAAAGTTTTATATGTATATATATGAATCACAATTGAAGTTTCATATGCCTAATTGCACTAAATTAAAATTCATGTACAAATTTGATATTTATCTCCAAATTATTTATAATATAATATTAAGAAAGAAAAGAGAAACAAATAGTAGGGGATAGTAAGCGAGGGCAGATTTAGGGGGGCTGGCAGGGCCTTGGCCCCCTAAAATGTAAAATTCTTATTTAGCCCCTTAAATTTTTAAAAAAATTTAAATTAATAAAAGTAAAATTACACTTTGGCCTTCCTAAAATTATAAAAATTTAATTTAATCCTTTAAAAATTATAAAGATATAAGTTATAAAAAATTAAAATTTTATTTATTCTCTAAAAATTTATTCTAAGCTCGCCCCTATAATAAATTAAAAATATCAAGCTAATGACAAAAAAAAAACATTTACTCAACGACCCACAACCTAACGTTAACAAAGAAATTTCGAAAGATACCCTCTCATTCAATATTGTAAGATAATTCTTTATAGAAAATAATTTTAAATACGAAAAAAAACATAATTAAATTAATTTCTTGAAATATTTAGGATGAGGGGCGGCCTAAATAATATTTTTATAATGAAATAAATTTTATGAGGCGATTGGACCAAACGAATTGCGCGGCCATTGTATAATAACATAAATGGAAAATGCCAAGTATTTAATTTTGGCGTGGGACCAGCCCAGCAAATGTAGAATAATGTAGCCGTTGCACTCCCCCTTCGAATTTCGCTGACGTGGCACCACTTAACTTAAAGCTATCAAAAAGGAAAATTCTTATATTATTGTTTAATGATACACACAATTCGACCGTTAGCTTCTATTTCTTAATTCCCAAATCAAAAACACAACATTTTCTCTCATTCGTCTCTTCCATCTTCACAAGAAAAAATCTCACTGATAGAAATGGCAGTGGAATACGCCTTCGCCGACGAGGAAATGGTGATCGATGAGGGTCTCGGATACCCCAGAGCCTATGCCAAAATATGCCGGGACCGTAGTCTTGGTCCCTACCCCTATGGCCCTCCTTTCACCTTCATTCCTTACGTTTTGCACCAAAACGAGGTCATTTTGTTTACCACTTTTTTTAAAAAAAATTTCTTTCAAGAAGAAATGGGTTTTTGGCGTTTTGGGTGATTTTGTTCTTCTTTTCTTTTTGATGAAATGAGAACCGAGGCAATGGAGATTAACTACTAGTTTGTTTTTTGTATTTTGCAGAATCTGAGAGCAAAGGAACTGGATGAACTGTTCCCACTTATTGATCCAAAGGCAAGACCATCAGCTAAGCCAAAAATCTTCATTAATCTCTTGTGGAAGCAGCTAAGTCATTTAGGGTAATTAACTTGAACTGAAAAACTTACGAATATATATATTTGTTTTGTTTTTCTGATATCTATGGGTTTGTTTAAATCAGGAACGCGGGGTTTGATCCGGAAGTAATCCGAGTGGATCCGTACGGAAATGTCCTGTATTACCATGCTGATTCAGCTTCACCTCTTTCATGGGACATTGATCACTGGTTTCCTTGTTCAAGTACTTCAACACCAACCTATCTATTGTTTATTTTTTTGTTTTTATCTTGGGATATGTTTTAACCATGGTGCTGATTTGAAATCTTTAGGGGGTGGATTGACGGTTGCAAGTAATCTGCGGGTACTACAATGGCAAGTGTGCAAGAAAAAGTATAACAAGCTGAAATTTCAAGTTCCATGGTGGGATTTCCAGTTGGGAATTTCTGTGAACCAGTTCTTATCAATTTTCGCTTCTCGAAACTGCGATTTCAGGCACAGGGCATTTTCCTTCTTGTTTGCAGAAGGTGAAAATGAGGAAATAAATGCTTCTCAAACAGTGGATTCACATTCTTTCCCACAGCATTTTATCAAGTCAAAAGATGAATTCGGGCTTGCCCCAGCTGCTGTTGTTGTAACTCGGAAGGAACTATATGATTCTTCATCAGCTTTAAAATCACTGGATCACAACAGGCAGATAAGGCCACAGTCTCCTATTATAGGTCGGTTTATGTTATTCGGATTTGAATACGATCCCGATTTCCGAAAAAGTGTTCTTCAATCATTTGTCTCATGTCTTGGTTTTTGAAACTTTTCAGCTGCTAGGAAAACGAAAGGTAGCATTTTGAAGGAAAATGAAAACCCAGATTTTGTTACAAACCCATACCAGGCCATTGTAATGGCCAGAGATTCACTGAAACAAAGGGAAGAAACAAACAAAATGCAAGCCGAAATCCAGAAGTTGGATGCTGAAGTGAGTGAAATGAGGAAGAAAAACGATGAAGAAAAGTTTGCCATTCAAGACTTGGAAGCCGAGTTGATAAAGAGGCGCAGAAGGGCCGAAAAGTGCAGGCGGCTGGCCGAGGCTCAATCTTCATACCGGACTATGCTGGAAAAGATGATTCGGGATGCCATGCACCAGTAAGTTTGTCAAAAACATGCTGTTAATCTAACAATGTCTCAGTCTTGTATAAATAGATTTCAAGTGTTACTGTTTTGATTGTTGTAGGAGTGTTGTTTACAAGGAACAGGTGAGACTGAACCAGGCTGCTGCGAATACTCTCACCGCAAGACTCGAAGCGCAAAAGGCGATATGCGATGCCTCGGAGAAGGAACTTCACAAGAAATTTAAACAACGAGATGAGCTCGAGAAGCAGATAAGGCCGGAACTGGAACATGCAAGGAAGCGATCTCGAACCAATGATACTTTCTTCCAAGGACAAGATAGCAAAACTGTTCTTTATCTACCAGGAATCAGGTTAATGACACCTTCACACAAGGAGCTAAGGGTGTTTCTGGAGGAAGAGCATAAGGCATCTGTAGCTGGTTTATCTTCAAATGAAGATCAAAAGCATGAAGAAATTGAGGAGGAACTCGCAATTACAGCAAGAAATGCCCTCAAACATAAGCGAGAGGAGCATGATAAAGCCATAGCTGCTTTAGAAGATGAAAGACCAATTGAGCAGAAGTTTGAAAGACTTGAAATAAAAGAGGAGAGACAAGGAATTCGATACCCCGTCATTGAAGGAGAGGAAGACGAAGAAAGTCGGAAGCAGCGCGGAAAAGGGAATGTAGATAGGTGGCTCCAAATGCTGTTAGAGAACAGTCAAGAAGAATTGGAGCCTCAAAATGACAATGTAGATGCAGAGGAAGTGAGTGGAACTGATGACATCATAAAAAAGCTAGACTTGAAGTATCCCCTGAAAGAGAAGAAAGAAGATAATAATGTTAATGTAGAAGGAAACAAAACACCAAGGAGAAATAGCAATGCTAGTGAAGTCATCGGAAGCCGAAAAGAAAGAGTTCTTAAGAGGTCAGAGAGCGCCAGGGCCTTTCGACGAATCCCATCTTCACCATCTTTGATCTTGGGAGGTATGAAGAAAGGAGTGGAATGCATAAGGAAGAAGCCAATAGTAACTAGTGACGATGAACAAGATTATTATGCTGTGGGAAACAACTTCATCAAATCTTCCTTCAAAACAATAAAGAAGGCAGTGAAAATATGAACCAGTGATGCCTATCTCCTGAGTTTAATTATCTTCATTCTTTCTACATTGAGGTGATGTATATTTATATATTGATTTGCTAAAAGTATGTGTCAAGTTGAATAATTGAGTGAATGTATGTATTTTCAATTTTCATTATTTTATAACAGTTTGTTGTTTTGTTTATAGATCTGTATATTTTTTATCAGTGGGTTTTTAAAAAAAAATGATTTGGGGCATAATGAAATGTATGCATCACAAGCAGGAGCACAGAAGCTGCTTAGAGTTTAACAAATCTTCACCAATATATTTAATATTTAATTTAAAGAGATAAGTCTGTAAGTAGATGATTCATCCATAATGAGTATCTACAATGGAGTTTATAGATCTGTATATTTTTTATCAGTGGGTTTTTAAAAAAAAAATGATTTGGGGCATAATGAAATGTATGCATCACAAGCAGGAGCACAGAAGCTGCTTAGAGTTTAACAAATCTTCACCAATATATTTAATATTTAATTTAAACAGACAAGTCTGTAAGTAGATGATTCATCCATAATGAGTATCTACAATGGAGTTTAGCTTTGTTAGATAGTAAAAACCCTATATGCAGCCCCGAGGAGCTAAATACGTCACATTAATATGTGCTTCTTCAACATTCAAACAAAAGAAGCCTAAATTCATGAGCAAAACAGACGTATTTCATTATGATATCGTTGCGAAATTCACTTTTATAAACCATTTTCTTTTCCCCATTTTTACTTTACTGTAGAAATACAAAACAGAGAAAAGCAGAGTAGCAGAAACACCTTACCATAACTACAACCTAGGCACGAACCCCCTACTAATAAGCGAAAGGGGCGGGCTAGATCTTGATACAAGTACGGATTGCACTATATCTATCACAAGCCTAAAAGCGTTGCGAGCCCCGGTCAAGGAGCTGTCTCAAGCAGAGAAAGGGAACTCAAAAGCCAGAAACCTGTCCAGCCTTGAAAACCCGCAGATTCGAAAGGAGTCTCTCCACCTTTGAAAGATGGGAATCAACCCATATCCACCTAAAGTTTATAATTCAGGGAAAGGGAGTCTGCCGGGTTTCTGGGAGCACCATGCCAATAATCCCAATGCTGTTTCCCTCATTTAAAAGTACATCCCAATTTAAACAGAAAGGACGCTTTTTCAGTTTTCGCTCTTCATGCCAATGGAGCATCGAGATGATTCAAAGCATTCTTCCAAGCTTCCTAGTCTTTCTGTGGTTTACATGTAAAATGTTTTAATTTTAACTGGCTGATCCATGATGCATAGCCCAATAATACATTTAAGCTACCTTTTACATATCTACATTCTATATGGGAGTTAATAACTTCTCAATTTCTTTCAGAAGTCCTATTTGTCAAAGCTTTCCCTAATATTTCCACATCACCACAAGAACAGATGCCATCCTTGAAATGGTGGAATTCTTCAGTATCCCTAACAGAAATCTCCCGTCGTACAATCTTAGAGATGAATTTAATGGTACTGTGACAGCTTTGGCACATATAAAGATTCTTGGTTACCCAAATAGGCGTTCCAGGAACAGTATTAATGAGACCAAATGCAACAGCTAGTCTCTCACTGTGCCCACAGAAGATCTCAGCTCTTGAAATTTCAACTCCATCCATGGAATCACATTTTGGACCACCCAAGCCAGCTAATCTCATTTTCTCATAAATTCCTTCTAAAAGTGCATTTATTTCATTGATTTGAGGATGAAAATCATCACCGCTGAGGAAAGCATGAATTTTTCCCTTAACTTCCACCCAACTGCATCCAGGATCAATGACGAGTCCATTATCTTTCATCATCTTTCGAACTTTTGCAACTTCATCCCATTTACCACTGTTCGCATAGAGATTACATAACAAAACATAATACCCAACACTTCTTCTATTACTTTCAAAAATACGTTGAGCTGCAAATTCACCAAGCTCAACCTGCCGGTGAATTCTACATGCATTTAACAAGGCTCCCCAAATAGCCGCATCAGGCTTTATAGGCATTTCCTGTATAAACTCATAAGCCTCCTCCAACTGCCCAGCACAGCCAAGCAAATCCACGACACATGCATAATGCTTCAAATTTGGGGTGACACCATATGTCAGTTCCATGCTATTAAAATACTTCAAACCTTCGGTTACCATTTCCGATTTACTGCAAGCACATAAGAGTGGAATAAATGTAATCTCATCTGGACTGACATTAGATTTGATCATTCTATTGAAGAACTCCACAGCCAGTTTCCCTTGTCCCCGCTGTGCATATCCTGTCAGCAGAATATTC
Source organism: Gossypium hirsutum (assembly GCF_007990345.1). Lineage (NCBI taxonomy): Eukaryota > Viridiplantae > Streptophyta > Magnoliopsida > Malvales > Malvaceae > Gossypium > Gossypium hirsutum. Next base: position 89,733,428 of record NC_053425.1, on the reverse strand, counting down.
CATGCCGAAACATCCTTTTTCTGTGAGTTAAATTGGTTCCAAGCAGGTCCCATCCTTCCACACCTTATATACATGTCCAGAAGTGCATTGGGTAGGAAACCATCAAGCACCATGCCAGTCCTCAATGCATATGCATGAATCTCTTTTCCACACATCAATCCTCCTATCCTAGCACATGCAGATAGAACAGACACCAAAGTCACAGAATTAGGTTTTAAGCTCACTTTCATTTGCCGAAAGAAAATCAGTGCTTCAAAGCAACGATTGTTGAGCCGGAGTCCCAAAATGATAGCGGTCCAAGAAATGACATCCTTGTCAGGAATGCTGTGGAACACTTCTAGAGCCTTATCAATACATTTACACTTGGAATACATATCGACTAATGTATTAGCAACAATAATATAAGATATGAAGCCTGTCCTTTTAGCAAGTTCATGAAGCTTTATCCCCATATCTAGCTTTCCTAAATAAGCACAAGCTGAAAGAACACTGGCTAAAGTGATCTCATCAGGCACGAAACCATGCAGTTCCATCATTCTGTAAGTATCCAAAGCTTTATCAGGCAGTACGTTGTTCTCATAACCCGAGATCATTGCTGTCCAAGAAACTACATCCCTCCATTCCATCCTATCAAAAACCTTCTCTGCTGTTTCCCAACATCCTAGACTAAAGTACATTTGAATCAAAGAATTACAAACTGAAACATCAGCCGACATCCCTGTTACAATCACATATCCATGAATTTCTCTGCCTAATCTCTCATCTCCAAGGCTCTCACATGCAGAGATCACACTCGCCATAGTCATCAAATCTGGATCAAACCAGTGCTCACGCATCTTAAAAAACAACCTTATCCCTTCCAAATACTCTCCATTCTCAAAATATCCTGAAATGATTGCATTCCAAGATATCCTATCTCTCCTAGCCATTTTATCAAACAATAACCTCGCTTTTGGTAAATCCCCACACTTTACGTACATAGTTATCAAAGAATTAATCACGTCAACATCTGCCTCAAACCCGAACCTAATAACATGAACATGAACTTCTTTACCTCTTTCCAAATTTGGAACAGCACCACAAGTTCTCAAAACGCAGGGGAAAGTATAAACATCAGGCTTAAACCCGACCCACAACATCCTATGATACAAACACAAAGCTTCATCGAAAAAACCTTTTTTTGCGTACCCACTAATCAAAACATTCCAAGAAAAAACATCTCTTTCTAGCATTTTACCGAAAACATACCAAGCATCACCCAATTTCCCAAACCTCACGAACATACTCAAAAAAGCATTTCCAAGCCTAAGACTCAAACAATTACTCGAATTCGATACATAAAAGTAAACTTTAGAACCTTCTTCAAAAGCTTTCTTCCACTCACAGAGTCTGACCATACCAATAGCCGTGTCTTCATCTAATGGAATCTGCAATTCTTGAATTGAGTCAAGGTAGTTTAGAGCTTCTTGGAGTTTCCCATTGATACAAAGAAGGTGGAGATGGGAGTTCGGGTCGCTGCTGTTCAAGGAATTGGTGTTAAGGAATGAGAGCTGCTGTTGGGGTTGCGTTGAGGAGATTTGATGGGTTTTCCGTCGGTTCGAGAAATATAGGAATTTGGGTTTTCGGAATTTTCTGTGGATAGGACTTGGGAGGTCGGATTTGATAAGGCTTCGAGGAGTTTTTGCAGAGAAAGCCATTTTTGAAACTACAAAGCATTGCTGGTTTTGACGGGGTTTTTCTGAAGGGTTTAAATCGTCCTGGATAGAAGATAAAGCCAAACGCTGTCGTTTGCGGTTGTGGGGAATTTTTGAAATGGATATGCTACAACTAAGTCAATAAACTATTAGTAAATTTATATTTTAGTAACTTAACCTCAAAAAGTTACAAAATTATCACTGAACTATTCAAAAGTTTTCATTTAAGTCACTTAACTATTTGAATATTTGTATTTAAATCAACTAGCTATTAAGTTTTTTTCTAAAATCTGGCTAATGAGCTCCAAGCAATGATTCGATGATCGATACAATGAATCAATGCCCATCAAAGAGTAGAAAAATATATCTTAGATCCAAGTCAATTTAATAGTCAATGTTGGAGATCAAAAAAAAAAGCTACTTGGGTTTTGGTTTGCAAATTTGTGACGTTCAAAGGTACTTCATGAAAAAAAAGGCTTAAGGGAGTAAAAATCCCTCAAACTTTTTTAAAAAAAAGCAATTAAGCCCTTCTTTTTTTTCTTTTTTCTTTTTTCTTTTTTTGCACTCAATTGAGCACTTGAACTTTCAAAATGCATAAAAAAAGGCCCTCAAGCTTCTTCAGAAAAAGCAATTAAGCCCTTGTTTTTTTTCACTTAATTGGGTACTTGAACTTTCAGAATGCATCAAAAGACCCTCAATTTGTTTCAAAAAAGTAATTAAGCACCAGCTTTTATTAAAAATTAGAAAATAAATTATAAAAATAATAAATTTTAGAAAAAATTAAAAATTAATAAAAATATAAAAAATTTTAAATTTACTAAAAATAGAATTTTTTTATAAAAATCGTAAAAATAAAAAATTGTTAAATTTTATAAAAATCATAAAAAAGTTAAGGACCCCTAGCTTTTTTCAATTAAAGTCATCAAGTGTCGAACACAGTGTGACATGTCGCCAAAAATGATAAAAAAAAACTAAAATCAATAAAAATTATAGAAAAATTATAAAATACTTTTTTGGTAAGATAATTTTTATAATTTTTTTATGAAATTTATATTTTTTTTACATTTTGTATAATTTTCTTACGAGTTTATAAAATTTTATAATTATTTATATTTCTATATATTTTATATTTTTTATAAAATTTTACAATTTTTTATATTTTGTACGATTTTTATAAATTTTTTATAATTTTTTCTAATTTTTAATAAAATTAGGGGCTTAATTTTTTTTTGAAAATTTTTGAGGGTTTTTTTGATGCATTTTGAAAGTTCAAGTAATCAATTGAGTGCAAAAGAAAAATAGGGGCTTAATTTCCTTTTTTGAAAAGATTTGAAGGCCTTTTTGATCATTTTGAAGGTTCAAGTACCCAAATAAGTGCAAAAAAAAAAGAAACATAATTACTTTTTTTTTTAAGTTTGAGGGCTTTTTGCACCCTTAAGTAAAAAAAAAACTAAACTATAAAAAAGAATGTAATGAAGAACTTTCAATTGGTAATTGGTATAAGCGATGAGAACAAAGAAGGCCATACAATAACAGTTTTAACATCTCAATGCCTTAAATGAAAACTTTCAAATAATTTAGTGACCGCTTTGCAACTTTTTGAAGTTGAGTAACCAAAACATAAAATTACTAATAGTGTAATGACCTTAAGTGTAATTTACCAATTTGAAATTAATCTTGAGGAAGATAAGAGTTTATAGGCCCATTTCAATTTTCATCTAGCCGCTTTTCATCTAAATTTACTTTTTATCTGAAAATTTAAGTCTCAAATATTCGGTTATCCCTTTGAATTTGTCACTTTCTCTTAACTTGGTATTTATGGTTATTTGTCCCAATTGGTACTCGATTTTTTTTTTCCACCATTTCAGTATTTTTTTTAATGTTATTAAGTTTGGATATGTGCCACTAATGACATCATCATCTAAAAAATCATTAAAAATATAAAATAAATAAATATTATATAAACAAAAAACTTGGTACCTTAAATTAAAACTTCTGAATCATTTAGTGACCAATTTATAACTTTTTAAAGTTGAATGACCAAAACATAAACTTACTAATAGTGTATAATTTACCATTTTCAAATCAATCTTGACGAAAAAGGAAGAGTTTATATGCCCATTTCAATTTTCATCTAATCACTTTGCATCTAAATTTACTTTTTATATGAAAAATTAAGGCTTAAATATTCATGTAACAGCCCGGTTAAGACCCTAGTCGGAATGGTGGTTTCGGGACCATAAATCTGAGTCAGAAAAATATTTTAATATTATTTTTCGTGCTTATAATATTTGAATTAAAATGTGTGAAAGTTTCGTATAAAAATTTGATCATTTGTGTGCCCAATTTGATAAAAGGACTTAATCGCGTAAAATGCAAAAGGGCCTTCTATTTGATTAAGTGCCGAATTGATGTGACTTATTAAATGTGAGGTCTTTATGATGTTATTAGACCATTTGAATGATGGATGGACATAAATGGGCTTGTATTAAGTGATTTTTATATGGTTTAATAAAGGGTAAACTTGGTATTTGATTATTAATGTTATATTAAATAAAACAAACATGAAAATAAAGGCCATTATCATCCATCCACCACCGGAATTCAAAGAAAAACAAGGGTTCTTAAGCTTTGTTCATTCGGTCATTGTCCAGTACAATTAGGTATGTATTTTTGTTCGGTTTTTAAAGATTTCTATGTTTTTTGTGATTGTTGCTTTATGTTCTATTAAGCCCATGCCTCAATTTTAGAAATTGATGAAGATTTTGAGTTATTCCATTGATGAAATTGTAAGCTTTGTGATGTTAGTTGATGGAAAATGAAAGATATGTGTTGGGTTAATATGTTTTGTATTTGAATTTTTGATGAATTTGAGTAATTTGGGTTAAATTGTGAAAATGAGAAATTGAGGGGCTAAAATGTGGAATAAATGAAATATGTGGGCTTATATGGACTAGCGAAAAATTTGGCCTAGCATGTGTAATATGAAATTATGTGTATTTTTTGATTTTATGAATTAGGGACTAAAGTGTTAAAATGTAAAAATGTGAGGACTAATTTGTAAAATACCCTAAATATGTGTATATGGATTGAATTGAATAATTTGTTGAATAAAAGAGTTAAATTTGAATGTGTATAGATCAAGAATTAAAGAAAACGGAATTAGATCAGGGAAAGTCGAAAGTAGTTGAATAGTCGTTCGTTTCCGTTCATTTCCGTACGAGGTAAGTCTATATACAAATAAATGTGTTTGAATTGATTTATTCATGATATATGATAATGAATTGTGATGGATGGTTATTTAAGCTAAATATGAGAAATCCGAGAAAGTTCCGATAACATGACGACATCTGAAAGCCCCGTATGAACCACAGGAATAGTTAGGATACATATGTCATGACATAGGATTCCAATATGTGATTTCATGTAAGACCACGTCTGGGATGTTGGCATCGATTTGAGATTCACGTGTAAGACTATGTCTGGGATATTGGCATCGTATTTGATTTTGTCTAAGATCCTGTCTAGGACAATGGCATCGATATTTGATTACATGTAAGACCACGTCTGGGATGTTCGCATTGTACGAGCTTTCTGAGCTATCCAAGTATCCTTATTTGATTTCTTACGATTCCAAGGGCATTCCGAGAAATGAATGACTAGGTGAATGTGTATCCAATTCAGGTACATTTGAAATGTATATCATATTTGAGAATGAAAGATAAGTATATGTACATTTGTGGACATATGATATATATATGAATTAATCTGAGATTAAGATGTGTTATATGTAAATTGTAATAGCCCAAAATTGGGTCTAGTTGGAACAGAGGTTTCGGGACCACAAAATCTGAGATAAAAATAATTATTTTATGATTATTTTGAGGTCTATGATATGATTGCATGATTGTGTGAAAATTTTGTGAAGAAATTCTATGCAGAAAGTGCTCAATTTGAAGTTAGGGACTAAATTGAATAAGTTGCAAAACTTGCATTCTAGAAGTTTCTAGTATGAAATTGCTTTGAAATATTAATTAGGAGGTCTTAAATAGCAATTTGACCAATTTCTAAGTGATGGACAAAAATTGGACAAGGATGGAATTTTTGAAAGTTTAGTGAGGAAGGGCATTTTGGTCATTTGGTAATTAAAAGAAATAAAAAGGAAAATAAAGCCAAAATTTACTCATCTTTTTCATGGAGGCCGAAATTAGCATGGGGGAAACCATGGCTAGGGTTTTCAAGCTTTCCAAGCTCAATAGTAAGTCCGTTCTAACCCCGTTTTTCAAGTTCTTTACGTTTTTGGAATCCCGGTAATTTGATTAAGCTTATTCTAGCAATAATTTAAGCTAGGGTTCATATTTGGAAAAATACCCATAGGTGAAATGTGTTTATTTTGCTGTTTTATGATAGAATATGAGGTTTTAAATTATGTTAGACAACTTGTGCTACTCGGTTTTGAGTGAAAACGAGTAAAAGGGCTTAATCGGTAAAAATACTTAACAGTCATAAGTATATGTTAGAGTGAGAATTTGATGTTGCCGTAGAAGGGAAAAGTGATCATCATGTCATAAAACATAAGAATAAGGGATGAAGTTTAATTCCCAAGCCTAGGGGCAAAAGTGTAAATATGCAAAAGTTTAGGGGCAAAATTGTAATTTTTCCAAAGTTTGAGTTAAGGACTGTTTTGAATAGTACATTAATTAAATAAGTAAAATATGATGTTTTAGATCTCGGAAAATGAGGTTTGAACCTAGAATGAGAGAAAAATCGAAAATTGGGAAAGCTGGTAAAATGATCATTTTAGTATCGAGGTAAGTTCATATGTATAATAAGCATTAATTTCTGCATGTTTCAATGTAAAATTGATATATTTATTATAATTTTCGAGGTGTTGAAAGTATGTAAGTTGGTATAATAATACATCAATAATGCTATAATTTATATTTGAAAGTTAAATTTAGTGAATTAATTTAATTATGTTAAATTAAATGATTATGGTGCCAAGTTTATGAATTGATTTAAAAATATGTCTATGGTACATGAAGTGCGTTGAATTATCATACATAAATGTGATTTCTATGATTATGAATATTATGGGAAATTGTAAGTTCCTATGATTTTTAATAAGGCAATGTATAATTTAATGTTATTGCCTTGATATTAAATGAGATGTAAGTTTATATGTAAGTAATACATCAATATTACTTGTATTATGATATTTTATAATAATATTGGAAAGATGTTTGTGGATAATTACTTGATTGGTGAAATTGTTGGAAAAGAGAGAGAAATCCCGGTTGAACCTTCGGAAAGATTGGATGATACAGATAGTATGTAGCTAGGTCACATGTATGGTGCTGAGTGCACATCATGTGTACAAGAGAGCTACAAGACATTATAATGTAGCTAGGTCACATGGGTGATACTATGTGTACACCATGTAGACAAGAGAGCTACAGGATATATGTAGCTAGGTCGCATGCGTGGCTCCAGGTGAAGGACACCATGTAGACAAGAGAGCTACGAGATAAATTGGCTAGGTCACATGGGTGGTACTGAATGTTCACCATGTGTACAAGAGAGCTGAACTCTATGATGGGTGGAGCTATGAGCTGAAACCACCAAGTATCGAGGATTGATCCGAAGTGTTCAACAGGAGACTTTCTATGTATTGCTTTGTGAGTTTTGTGATGAATAAGTGCATGAACTTGGTTATATGAATGATGTGTTCATTAAGTGAGCAGGATGTGGTAAGGTTATAAAAAAGTAAGTTATGCATGAGGATGATTTTATAGTGACCTTGTGATCACGGGCCTATACTTGTGATGTATGAAATGTGGTGAAAATTATTTGTGATATGTATGTTAAAATGAGGTTAATACAAAGAAAGTGTGAAAGAGTGAATTAGCAATAAAACTGTTTTGGACAGTAGCAGTGACGTGATTTTGAAAAATCACCAAAAATAGTAGAAATTGAATCAAAGACTGAATGAGATATTAAATTAAATCTTAATGAGTCTATTTTCATATAAAAGAAACAAAGGAAGAAAATGAGTTCTATATTTTGATATATTTATGTTTTTGTGAGACTGGTTCAGAATGATTACGTGATCCCCTATTCTGAATTTGGAAAATCACAAAACTTTGGATAAAAATAATTAGAGGCTTAAAACTATATTTTTAAAATTCCTAATGAGTATATTTTCAATATAAATCAACAAGAACATTATCCGATTTCTGTATTGTGAGATAATTAATTTTTAGTGAAGAGAGGTCAGAACTGTCAGAATGTGAAACAGGGGAAATTTTAATGAATAAACTGTACTAATTGGCTAAGCCAAAAATTATTAAAATTTTATGGTGCAAATATATGCGAGTCTAGTTTCAGGGGAAATTTACGGATCTTAATTTGGAGCTCTGTAGCTCGAATTATAAATAAGTAAGTGACTATGACTTGTGTGGACAGTTTGATGTGAGCATTTATTAGTAAATTATGAAATCGTACTTACAAGAATGCTATATACATTAAGGATGTGGAATGGAGAGGAGGAGGAGGAAAATAAATATATGTGGAATACATGGAAACTATGGTATATGAAATATTGATATAATGAAATAAATGATATGTGTTTTTAAGAAAACAGAAAGAGAATGATATGTATCATGACATGTATATATATATGACTAGTCTCAATGTAATGCTTGTAGGGTATGGAGTTGAATTAAAATGTTTTAGGCAAACATGTTATTTGCGCATCTGAATTGTGGTATTTTATAAAGATATGATCTAGTTTTAAATATGAATGCTTGATGATTAAGCTGAAGATATTTGGTAAGATGATAATCTTGGTATAAATGTATAAGTGGTACTATAATAAACAAGATAAAATGAGTATGAGAGACACATGTATGATGATATACATATGTTATGTTTGTGGTTTAATTGAGAATATTTAATCATTAAATGAATACCATGTTATATGCTTTTGATGTTGTATAAGTGTGTAAGAGATTAAGGTTGACCAAAGCTTGAAAAAAAGCCTAGGTATATTCCACACAGGCAGAGACACGACCATGTGTCTCAGCCTTGTATGGAACATGACTTTGGGACACGGGCATGTGGGGCCTTAAAGCATGAAATTTCCAAGATTTTTGTAAGTTCTTGGTTTAGTCCCAAACCCTTTCTAAAGTATGTTTTGGACTTCGTAGACTCAAATAAGGGACTATGTGTAAGTGAATGAACGTTTTGAAATATGAATGAAATTTTATGGCCCGTATTTTAGTTTAATGTTTGTATGTTTGTCCGGTAACGCCTCGTACCTTATCCCGGCCTCGAGTACGGGTAAGGGGTGTTACATTTAGTGGTATCAGAGCAGGTTTAATCGATTCTCAGACTAACATAGCAAGTGTGAGAGTTTAGTTATACATGCCACAAATATGTGATAGTGTGATGTCTCCCGACACTAATGAGGACCATTTTGTTTAAAATGAAGTATTCTATAACAGAGCTACATCTGACCATTTAATAGTAATATTGAAGTATTTGAATAAAGTATAGCTATGATGTGTTAAACTCGAGAAGGTATGAATAAGATTTCGTGATATATGTATATGTGATAATATGTCACATGAAAGTTTATATAGTGATATATTTATTCATGTTTGTTTGGCCTACATATGTTGTTGCATGCTTGACTAAATTAATTAGTAAATGTGATGACTAAAGTTATTCAAAATTCATAGAATGTATGAGTGAGTGCACTTGTTTGAAATGAGATAATTGGAAATTTTATGTAAGACAGATATGAATAATAAATTGTTTGAAGTGGATAGTATAATTATAATGATATATGTGGATAATGAAAAAAATGTGTCATATAGATATACGTCAGAATCGAGTTAGAGACTGTACGACCTCACCCTCTTACCGATGAGGTGTATATAACAGAAATTCATGAGAATCATGTTGACTAAGTTCCTAAGAGTGGAATCAAAGTGTTCAGTGATAAAATAATTATAGATATGACCAGAGACTGAGAATGGTTGACAAGTGAAGGACAGAGTTAGAGAAATATCAGAGTTGACTGAGTTATCTTGGGATTCAAATTGATGACAGAGTGTTTCTGAAAGTATCGTCTTGAAAACAATTAGTTAGTAATGCTGGAAATTATGAGAAAGATACTAAACTTCACTTCGGTAAGATTTTCGAGGACGAAAATCTCTAAAGGGGGGAGAGTTGTAATAGCCCAAAATTGGGTCTAGTTGGAACAGAGGTTTCGGGACCACAAAATCTGAGATAAAAATAATTATTTTATGATTATTTTGAGGTCTATGATATGATTGCATGATTGTGTGAAACTTTCGTGAAGAAATTCCATGCATAAAGTGCTCAATTTGAAGTTAGGGACTAAATTGAATAAGTTGCAAAACTTGCATTCTAGAAGTTTCTAGTATGAAATTGCTTTGAAATATTAATTAGGAGGTCTTAAATAGAAATTTGACCAATTTCTAAGTGATGGACAAAAATTGGACATGGATGGAATTTTTGAAAGTTTAGTAAGGAAGGGCATTTTGGTCATTTGGTAATTAAAAGAAATAAAAAGGGAAAATAAAGCCAAAATTTACTCATCTTTTTCATGGAGGCCGAAATTAGCATGGGGAAAACCATGGATAGGGTTTTCAAGCTTTCCAAGCTCAATAGTAAGTCCGTTCTAACCCCATTTTCAAGTTCTTTAAGTTTTTGGAATCCCGGTAATTTGATTAAGCTTATTCTAGCAATAATTTAAGCTAGGGTTCATATTTGAAAAAATTCCCATAGGTGAAATGTGTTTATTTTGATGTTTTATGATAGAATATGAGGTTTTAAATTATGTTAGACAACTTGTTCTGCTCGGTTTTGAGTGAAAACGAGTAAAAAGGCTTAATCGGTAAAAATACCTAATAGTCATAAGTATATGCTAGAGTGAGAATTTGATGTTACCATAGAAGGAAAAAGTGATCAGAATGTCATAAAACATAAGAATAAGGGATGAAGTTTAATTCCCGAGCCTAGGGGCAAAAGTGTAAATATGCAAAAGTTTAGGGGCAAAATTGTAATTTTTCCAAAGTTTGAGTTAAGGACTGTTTTGAATAGTACATTAATTAAATAAGTAAAATATGATGTTTTAGATCTCGGAAAATGAGGTTTGAACCTAGAATGAGAGAAAAATCGAAAATTGGGAAAGTTGGTAAAATGATCATTTTAGTATCGAGGTAAGTTCATATGTATAATAAGCATTAATTTATGCATGTTTCAATGTAAAATTGATATATTTATTATAATTTTCGAGGTGTTGAAAGTATGTAAGTTGGTATGATAAGAATACAACAATAATGCTGTAATTTATATTTGAAAGTTAAATTTAGTGAATTAATTTAATTATGTTAAATTAAAAGATTATGGTGCCAAGTTTATGAATTGATTTAAAAATATGTCTATGGTACATGAATTGCATTGAATTATCATACATAAATGTGATTTCTATGATTATGGATATTATGGGAAATTGTAAGTTCATATGATTTTTAATAAGGCAATATGTAATTTAATGTTATTGCCTTGATATTAAATGAGATGTAAGTTTATATGTAAGTAATACATCAATATTACTTGTATTATGATATTTTATAATAATATTGGAAATATGTTTGTGGATAATTACTTGATTGGTGAAATTGTTAGAAAAGAGAGAGAAATCCCGGTTGAACCTTCGGAAAGATTGGATGATACAGATAGTATGTAGCTAGGTCACATGTATGGTGCTGAGTGCACATCATGTGTACAAGAGAGCTACAAGACATTATGGTGTAGCTAGGTCGCATGGGTGATACTATGTGTACACCATGTAGACAAGAGAGCTACGGATATATGTAGCTAGGTCGCATGCGTGGCTCCAGGTGAAGGACACCATGTAGACAAGAGAGCTACGAGATAAATTGGCTAGGTCACATGGGTGGTACTGAGTGTTCACCATGTGTATAAGAGAGCCGAACTCTATGATGGGTGGAGCTATGTGCTGAAACCACCAAGTATCGAGGATTGATCCAAAGTGTTCAATGGGAGACTCTCTATGTATTGCTTTGTGAGTTTTGTGATGAATAAGTGCATGAACTTGGTTATGTGAATGATGTGTTCATTAAGTGAGCAGGATGTGGTAGACTTATAAAGAAGTAAGTTATACATGAGGATGATTTTATGGTGACCTTGTGATTATGGGCCTATACTTGTGATGTATGAAATGTGGTGAAAATGATTTGTGATATGTATGTTAAAATGAGGTTAATACAAAGAAAGTGTGAAAGAGTGAATTAGCAATAAAACTGTTTTGGACAGTAGCAGTGACTTGATTTTGAAAAATCACCAAAAATAGTATAAATTGAATCAGAGACTGAATGAGATATTAAATTAAATCTTAATGAGTCTATTTTCATATAAAAGAAACAAAGGAAGAAAAGGAGTTCTATATTTTGATATATTTATGTTTTTGTGAGACTGGTTCAGAATGATTACGTGATCCCCTATTCTGACTTTGGAAAATCACAAAAATTTGGATAAAAATAATTAGAGGCTTAAAACTATATTTTTAAAATTCCTAATGAGTATATTTTCAATATAAATCAACAAGAACATTATCCGATTTCTGTATTGTGAGATAATTAATTTTTAGTGAAGAGAGGTTAGAACTGTCAGAATGTGAAACAGGGGAAATTTTAATGAATAAACTGTACTAATTGGCTAAACCAAAAATTATTAAAATTTTATGGTGCAAATATATGCGAGTCTAGTTTCAGGGGAAATTTACGGATCTTAATTTGGAGCTCTGTAGCTCGAATTATAAATAAGTAAGTGACTATGACTTGTGTGGACAGTTTGATGTGAGCATTTATTAGTAAATTGTGAAATCGTACTTACAAGAATGCTATATACATTAAGGATGTAGAATGGAGAGGAGGAAGAGGAAAATAAATATATGTGGAATACATGGAAACTATGGTATATGAAATATTGATATAATGAAATAAATGATATGTGTTTATAAGAAAACAGAAAGAGAATGATATGTATCATGACATGTGTATATATATATATGACTAGTCTCAATGTAATGCTTGTAGGGTATGGAGTTGAATTAAAATGTTTTAGGCAAACATGTTATTTGCGCATCTGAATTGTGGTATTTTATAAAGATATGATCTAGTTTTAAATATGAATGCTTGATGATTAAGCTGAAGATATTTGGTAAGATGATAATCTTGGTATAAATGTATAAGTGGTACTATAATAAACAAGGTAAAATGAGTATGAGAGACACATGTATGATGATATACAAATGCTATGTTTGTGGTTTAATTGAGAATATTTAATCATTAAATGAATACCATGTTATATGCTTTTGATGTTGTATAAGTGTGTAAGAGATTAAGGTTGACCAAAGCTTGGAAAATAGCCTAGGTATATTCCACACAGGCAGAGACACGACCATGTGTCTCAGCCGTGTATGGAACATGACTTTGGGACACGGGCATGTGGAGCCTTAAAGCATGAAATTTCCAAGATTTTTGTAAGTTCTCGGTTTAGTCCCGAACCCTTTCTAAAGTATGTTTTGGGCTTCATAGACTCAAATAAGGGACTATGTGTAAGTGAATGAACGTTTTGAAATATGAATGAAATTTTATGGCCCGTATTTTAGTTTAATGTTTGTATGTTTGTCTGGTAATGCCTCGTACCTTATCCCGGCCTCGAGTATGGGTAAGGGGTGTTACATAAATGAATTATGATCAAATGAGCTATATGAGATATATGGACATGTGATTGTATTTTTACCATGTGCTACATAAATAAATTGGTTTAGAATTGTGTTATGTATTGACTTTATTTGTCTATGGCTTGCTAAGCTTTTGAAAGCTTACTTTGTGTGTGTTTTCAATTGTTTTGTAGATATCAAAGATACTGAAAGCTCGGAGATCGTCAAGGATCATCACCACACCATCGAACTTTATTTTGGTACCTTTTGAAAATATGAATATTGTAGTATGGCATGTATAGGCTAGGAATAATGTGGTATGTTTTGTGAATTGTATATCATGCCATGTGATATGGCTAGATTAAAGTTGATTTTGGCTTATGATTTGGTATGATTTGATATGAATTATAAGCATGAAATTGGTTGATAATTATATGGCATGAATGGTGTATGTTTTGGTTATGAATTGGTTGCAAAATTTGGTATGAAATGCTTTGGTTTTGAACTTGTAGGGAGGACCTAAAATGGGTGGCATATTGGCTTTGAAAATAGCCTATTTTTGTCTACATGGGTAGGGACACGGGCGTGAGTCTCAGCCGTGTGCGACACACGATCATGTTACACGGCCATGTGTCCCCTGGGGTATTCTTTCATTTTAAAGTAAGTCTCGAGCATGGCCTTAGCACACGGGCGTGTGGTTAGCCGTGTGACCCAAGTCAGTTTTGACCACGGCCAAGCACACGGGCATGTCTCCGGCCGTGTGTTGCAAGTCAGTATGTATGCCCTGTTTTGCCACGGCCTAAACACACGGGCGTGTCTAATGCCGTGTGAAGCACACAGTCTGTTAACACGGGCGTGTAACCTTTGTTACTTAGAAAAATTATTTAGTTTCGAAAAATTTTGCATATGCTCGGTTTAGTCTCGACCCCTTCTCAAAGCATGTTTAAGGTCTTGTTGACCTAAGAAAGGAACTATGTGTTGATGTTGACTATGATGCTATTATGTATGGATGATAGTTGTGAATTGATTATAAAATGTTCCGATATGTCCGGTAATGCCTCATAACCCTAGTTCGGTGATGGATACGTGTTAGGGGTGTTACATTTAGTTGGTATCAGAGCTACAATTTAGTCGATTCTAGGACTAACATAGCGTGTAAGAGTCTAGCTATACATGTCATATTTATAAACTGTGATAGTGTGATGAATTCTAGCAATGAAAATGTGTTTTTATATAGCAAATGGATCCCGAACGAGTCGTAGCTGATGATGTTGAAAGTAATGCACCTGCTCCTGCTCAAGGGCCAGTGCAATCCGATTCTAGACTTGTTACCAGTAGCTATGAGGGAGAGACTAAGCAAGCCTTTTACCAAATGATGAATGATTGGTTCACTCAGTATATAAGAACTAATCCAGTTGTTCGACAACCTTCACCCCCGCCTAATCCTCAACAAGTCCCTATCATGCCACAAGCTAATCCAATTTACTTGAGTAAGCCTCCGGTTGATAAGATCAGAAAATATGGGGCTGAAGAGTTTCGAGTTACTACAGATGATGATGCTGAAAGAGCTGAGTTCTGGTTGGAGAATACAATACGAGTATTTGATGAGATGTCTTGTACACTTGACGAATGTATTAAATGTGTCATTTCACTTCTGAGAGATACGACGTATCATTGGTGAAAAACATTGATATCAGTGGTTCTAAAAGGCCGAGTCACTTGGGAGTTCTTTCAGACAGAGCTTAGAAAGAAGTACATAAGTCAGAGATTCATCGATTAGAAACACAAAGAATTTCTTGAGCTGAAACAGGGTCATATGTTTGTTACGAAATACGAGCAAGAATTTGTGAGATTGAGCCAATATGCACAAGAGTGTGTCTCAATTGAAGCAATAATGTGTAAAAGGTTTGAAGATGGCTTAAATGAAGATATCCATTTGTTAATCGGGATTCTGGAAATAAAAGAGATGGTGGTGCTTGTTGAACGAGCGTGTAAAGCTGAAGAATTAAGTAAAGAGAAAAGAAAAGTTGACTTAGAAGCTAGAAAGGTACGAAAAAGATCAACGAATAAGTCATTTCAGTCCGCATCAAAGAAGTTCCGAGATAATTTTAGCAGATCAAAGGCTACTATGGGTCATTCGAGTAGAGATCGTGTAAGATCACATTCAAGCTTTAGAGCTCTAGCTACTTCGATTGCTAGTTTTAGAAATGTCAAATTTGATCGACTCGAGTGTAAAAATTATGGTAAAAGACATCCTGGAAATTGTAGACTGTATGATCGGGTTTGTTTCAAATGTGGATCTTTAGATCATTTCATTTGTGATTGTCCCGAGTCTGTTGAACAAGAAATTGTGCAAAATTCGAGGCCGAGTGGCAATACAGCTAGAGGTAGACCTCCCAAAAATACAAGAAATGTGAGTGGTAGTGTAGCGCCCCAAACCCGGCCCAGAAGTTATGGCCAGATCCGGCATGCCACATCAAAAACGTAAAAAAAAAATTCCATTCTAAGTCCAGAAAATCGTACTTGATGTTCAAAAGATTAATTCATTAAGGGTTAAAGTGAATGGAAGCTGTGCACCAGGTAGGAAACCGGAAAAGAGGTGGTGAGTCCATCGGACTGCTTAAGTACCAAGCTCCCTTCGGATCCAATCCTAGACATGCATACCGCCATTGCCACACCTTAACGTCATGGATATTTCTAGGAAACCGATTTGATTAAGTCATTTTTAGGAAAAGTGATTAATTTTGGAAAATACTTTCATTGCAGAAGCTTTGCTTGTTGTCGTGTTATTTTGAAATCAACTGTTGTTTTTGAAAACGTGCCCTAAAGCTATCCAATTTCAACAGTTAAAATAAGTATTACCTATCTTAGTAATACATATTAAAACCATCAAAAATAATTAAGCGGCCTTATTACATTTAAAAACCCAAAACTTCAAACGTAAATAAAAGGATGTCCAGTTCACCAGAAGAAAATCAAACTTTCAGAACGGGTGGCCACTCCGAATTCCCTCACAGCTCCAAGCCCACTATAGTTGGGGATTACCTGCGTGGATGAAAATAAAAGGGGTGAGTTTGGGGAAACTCAGTGTGTAAATTAACCCAACCATAGCCTATATCAGCTCAAACCACAGAAATAGAATAAATTGGCCTTAGCCCAGAACAGAATTCAGAATAAAGCCCATAGGTCCATAACAGAACAGAACAGATATTACATGTTTATGCAGAAACCCAACCATATCCAACCGTATACACCCCCGTACCAACCTTACACCGTGTGGGGAGACAACTCGACCCACCCAATCGCTACACACCACAGAATTTGCAGCATGGCTGCCAGAACAGATAATGTGACAGAGTCACCAGATACAGATAATCGTGGCAGAGCCACCAGAATAGATATATGTGGCAGAGCCACCAGATCAGATATTTGTGGCAGAGCCACCAGATCAGATATTTGTGGCATAGCCACCAGAACGCTTCCTCCATAATATAACCCATGTCCCCATGCAACAGATATATAATCATGGCATACATCATACAGGATCATATCGTCATGCTTTTCAGTCAAAATTAACCCTAGGGGTATAACGGTAATTTTGCACCTAGGGGGTATAACAGTAATTTTCCATACATAGGGGTATTATAGTAATTTAGCTACTTTTAGGGTTTTCATGCATATCCTAACTATTTACGTACTATCAGTGTGACAGCCCAAAATTGACCCTAGTCGGGAAGTGGTTTCGGGACCACAAGACCGAGTCGTAAAAATAATTACTTGCTATATTCTATGCTTATTATGTGTGAACATGAGTATGTGGAAGTTTCACTCCCTAATTTTACCAATTGCATGAGAAATTATTAATTGGGATCGATTTGAGACATGGTAAAAATATGATAGTCTAATTTAAAATGGTCTATTAGTGCATGTACCAAAAAGAGTGGTTTTGCATGTCAAATTGCCCAAAAGATGATGGGTGGCCGGCCAAGGAGTGATGGTGCTCCACTTATTCTAATTTATTATGTTTTGTTTAGTTAACAAATGACTTAAAATAATTATAATAAAATGGAATGAAAGAGAAAAAGGGAAGAGGAGTGTTCATATTCTTCTCCACCTTGCCAAAACCGAAACCAAAGAAGAGAAAAAGGAAAATTCTCATTTAGGCAATTCGGCACTACTTCTTGCTAGTAGGAGGTAAGTTTTGAAGTGTTAGTTAAATCTTCTTATATGTTTAAGTTAATTTGTGAATGTATTTTGACAATATTAAGAAAAATTCAAACTTTTATGATGGTTGGGCACCAAACCGTGTATCAAAGTACTAGAATTAGTAGTTGTTTACATGTATTATTGAATGAGTAGAAGATAGAATGGGGTTTAAATGGAAGGTTCATTTGATTTATTTTTGTCCTTGTATGAAAAGTGGTTCATTGTTAAGGCCGAATGAGTCATGCTAGATTAGTTGAAAAAAAATGTTCATGCTATGAGGTAATTTGAATAATTGACCGAAACATGGAAGGAAGGGCAAGATTTATAAATTATGTTTTAGGGTGAAAGGTATAATGAAAGTTGTATTAAGTTTAATGTGCATACTTTAGTCTAAGTGTTGAGGAGTATTCGGCTAAGATAGTTGAAATGTGGGTGTTGCCGATTTTTAAATTTAGATTATGGGAGTGGCTATAATGGGCATTAAGATGTTGAACTTAAGAAATTAGAAGTATATGAACTTGATAGTATTTAAAAGATAGTACGAATAAATGGGGAGCTTTTGCTAGTTTAGAAGTATACGGTCAAAATGTTTATGAAGTGAAAAAAAAAATGTGTTGAATGACAAAATGATGACCAAATGTTATTTTGATAATGATAATGCATTCGGCTTTGAGATGTAATCTAAACATTAGTTGAAATTTTGATATTTGGAACAAGGAGGGTTGCAAGAAGAAGTGGAATCATTAAATTTACATATTTATGAATATCTTGCAAGATAAATTAAACTATTAACTTATTTATTCTAGCTCAAGAATCCAAAGGAGGGGAAACAAGCAAAGGCAAAGCCAAGAATATTGAGTAGTCGATTGGGAAGCATTCCATCCGACTTAAGGTAAGTCATTAAGCATATATTTGGTATTAATTCAAATGGTTATAACATCTATGTAATGATGCTGAATGGAATGAATAAATATATATATATACATGTATGTATGTGATGATGAAATTGTTGAACGAAAAGAAAAGAGGTGAGATGTGTTGAGTTGTTAATCTCGGCACTAAATGTGCGGGTATAACCATTTATGACCATGAGATTGGCGCTAAGTGTGCGGATTTAAATTGTACAGCACTAAGTGTGCGAGTTGGACTATGTAGCACTAAGTGTGCGAATTGACTATGTTGCACTAAGTGTGCGAATTGACTATGTAGCACTAAGTGTGCGAGTTTGATTATGTAGCACTAAGTGTGCGAGTTGACTATATAGCACTGAGTGTGCGGACTTAATATACATCCTTGAATCATTATGGACACTATGTGTGCGACACTATTGAGTCGATCATGGACAGCGGATCGGGTAAGTGTCTTGAGTTCATGGCTAATAGGTGCTATGTCTATACTTGGTGTTGAGCTTGGTAAGTTTGAACCTATGTGACAAATATACTTGAAGTCACGTACATAAAATTTATCGTAGAATGGGTGAAAGGCCGTTTAGTTGTATGTTTGTAACGAAAATAAAATGATTTATGAAAATGCCTCGAATATCCTATTGATGAGTATGTGGATTGTGAATGCATAAATTGGTATGAAATTGAACTGATAGGTTGGAGGAACTAGAGTATGGTTCGGAATGGATGGAGTAATTAGCCTCGTTCCATTTTGTTTTCTCTTGTGATAATGTTATTGATGGATGGTAGTGCATAGCTTATGACTTACTGAGTTATCAACTCACTCGGTGTTTCCTTGTCACCTATTCTAGGTTTCTTGGACACATCTCTTTTTGCGTGGTCGGGCCGTCATCGAAGTCATCACACCGGATAGCAAGTTTTGGTACTTTCTTCTTAGTCGGCTTAGGTGAACATTTCGGCATGTATAGGCTATTATGTTGTGTTTGAACTTTGGTATGTAAACTTTTAGCCATGCGAAAATGGCATAAATGTTCGGTTGGGTTTGGTTTCATAACGTTAGGTCGTAAATTTTGATAATTCGACCTTTTTATGCCATATGTCATGGTTAATTGTTTTGGTGTTAAAATTTATGATATGGCAATAATGTAGTAGGGAGAAGTTGACAATGATTAGCCTTGGCATGGTTAGTCATGATCATAATTTGTGATATGCATGAGGAATTATTAGTTGGATCAAGGAGTAAACATGAAGTGGGCATGGTTGCCTTCGTAACAGATGCTGGCAGCAGCAGTGACATGAGATTGAAAAATCACTAAAAATAGTATGAATGGAATTGATTGATGAATAAATTATGTAATCGAAGCTCGATGAGTCTATTTTCATATAGAAGTAACGAAAAGATCATATGGACAGTATGTTAAGAGAAAATCAGGTTCTCGTGGGACAGGGCCAGAACGGTTTCTGGATTCCCTGCTCCGACTTTGGAAATTCATTATAAATTAACCAGAGATAATTAGGAGTCGTACCATATATGTATAGATTCCTCTCTGAGTCTAGTTTCTATAGAAACAAACGGCATCAGTATTGAAGTTATGTACAGGGAGATATCCAGGTCGTAACGCGCAAAGGTCAGTGTAGTCGACCCCAGTAACTTGGGAGAATTTGACTAATAAACTGTACTAATTGGCCCAACCAAAAATTCTAGAAAAAAACATGTAGATGGGAACATGAGTCTAATTTCAGGGAAAAATCACGAAACTGATTTTCGAGTTGTGAAACTCAAGATATGATTTTTAAAGCGACAAGTACGCAGATTAGGCAGTGTCTGGAAAATATCTTTATAAGGGGTTTATAGTCTGTTAACACCTCGTGTTCGACTCCGGTGTCGGTCTCGGGTTCGGGGTGTTACATTTAATTGGTATCAGAGCTATGGTTTAGTCGGTTCTAGGACTACCATAGCGCGTATGAGTCTAGCTATACATGCCTTAATGTTAATGTTTAAATGTGTGATGACTTCTGACGGTTGAAATGTTTTTGTTTTGATTAGTAAATGGATCCCGGTGTAGAAAGAACCCTAGCGGATGACGTTGAAAGCGTAGCGGCTGCTCCTGCACAAGGGACGCCGCCTGTTGAACCTCAGTCATCTGCGAATAATCAAGGTGAGGGGGCTAAACAAGCCTTCTTTACCATGATGAATGAGTGGGTCGCGCAATATGCCCGAACCAACCCGGCTGCCCAACAATTCCCGAATTTGAATAATCCACCCCAAGAGCCCGTAATGCCATCAGTCACTGATCCTGTGAGGCTGAGCAAGCCACCTGTAGACTTGATTAGGAAGCGCGGGGCTGAGGAGTTCAAGGCCATAGTTACTGATGATGCCGAAAGGGCCGAGTTCTGGCTTGATAACACCATTCGGGTGTTCGATGAACTGTCATGCACACCTGACGAATGTCTAAAATGTGCTGTATCTTTGTTGCGAGACTCAGCCTACTATTGGTGGAGGACCTTGATTTCCATAGTCCCGAACGAACGAGTAACTTGGGACTTCTTTCAGACGGAATTTCGAAAGAAATATATTAGTCAACGGTTCATTGATCAAAAGCGTAAGGAATTCTTGGAACTCAAGCAAGGCCGTATGACAGTATCTGAATACGAACATGAATTCGTAAGACTCAGTAGGTATACCCGGGAGTGTGTAGCTGATGAGGTTGCTATGTGCAAAAGATTCGAGGAAGGATTGAATGAAGATTTAAAGCTACTAATGGGTATTTTGGAAATAAAAGAATTCGTAACACTAGTCGAACGAGCCTGCAAGGCGGAAGAACTTGGAAAGGAGAAGAAGAAGGCTGAATTTGAAGCTAGAGACCATCGTAAAAGATCGACGGGTAAAGCTCCGTTCTCAGCTGTAAAGAAGTTCAGGGAGGACACTAATAAGTCGAGGACGACTGCGGGAATTTCTATCAGAGCAAGACCATCGACGGGCTCCCGAGCTACTTCGGTAGCTAGTGTGAGCAATAATCGTCAAGAGAAACCTGAATGTCCCCAATGCGGAAGACGACACCTAGGTGAATGTTGGGGTAAGTCTACTAACAGGGCCTGTTACGGATGCGGTTCGAAGGACCACTTCATTAGAGATTGCACGGAGCTGGATGAGAAGAATAAGATTCAAGGTGCAAGACCTAGTGGAGTGACAACTAGGGGTAGACCACCGAGACTTTTAGGAGGTAGGAGTGGTAGTCAGAGAGGGGCCTCAGATACGGCCGATCGAGCCGAGAACCGTACTCCTGCTAGAGCATATGCCATTCGCGCACGAGAGGAGGCATCCTCCCCCGACGTCATCACTGGTACCTTCACTCTCTTTGATACTAATGTGATTGCATTGATTGACCCTGGCTCTACTCATTCATATGTATGCGAAACCTTAGCATCCAGTAAGACTCTACCTGTTGAGTCTACTGAGCTAGTAATTCGAGTGTCAAACCCTTTGGGTCAATGCGTACTTGTTGATAAAGTGTGTAAGAGATGCCCTCTAATAATCCGAGAATCCTGTTTTCCGGCCGATTTGATGCTTTTTCCGTTTGACGAATTTGATGTTATTCTTGGTTTGGATTGGTTGACCGCGCATGATGCGGTTGTGAATTGCAAAAGCAAGACCATTGATTTGAGGTGCGCAAATAACGAGAAAATCCGAGTTGAGTCTACGGACTTAAAGGGGTTGCCAGCTGTAATATCAGCAATGGTGGCCCAGAAATATGTAAGAAAAGGGTGCGAAGCATACCTTGCGTATGTACTTGATGACAAAGAGTTAGAAAAGAAACCCGAATCTGTGCAGGTGGTTTGTGAATACCCGGATGTTTTTCCTGAAGAGTTACCGGGTTTGCCACCTGTTCGGGAGATAGAGTTTGGTATTGAGCTTGTACCTGGAACTACGCCAATTTCGATAGCTCCGTATCGTATGGCACTAACCGAGTTAAAAGAGTTGAAAGCTCAGTTGCAAGAATTAACGGATAGAGGTTTCGTTCGACCAAGTTTCTCACCTTGGGGTGCACCAGTATTGTTCGTGAAAAAGAAGGACGGAACCATGAGGTTGTGCATTGACTATCGTCAACTGAATAAAGTGACGATAAAGAATAAGTATCCGTTACCGAGTATTGATGATTTGTTTGATCAATTAAAGGGAGCATCAGTGTTTTCAAAGATAGATTTGAGATCGGGTTATTATCAGTTGCGGATTCGAGATTCGGACGTACCCAAAACTGCTTTCAGAACGAGGTACGGTCACTACGAGTTCTTGGTGATGCCGTTTGGGCTCACTAATGCCCCTGCGGTGTTTATGGATTTGATGAATCGGATCTTCAGACCATATTTGGATCGGTTCGTAGTTGTGTTCATTGATGACATCTTGGTCTATTCAAGAGATGAGACCGAACATGCTGAGCATCTGAGGCTAGTGTTACAAATTTTGCGGGATAAGCAGTTATATGCTAAGTTCAGTAAGTGTGAGTTCTGGTTAAGAGAGGTTAGCTTCTTGGGTCATGTGGTATCCGCATCGGGTATTCAAGTTGATCCGAGCAAAATTTCAGCCATACTTAACTGGAAGCCTCCGAGAAATGTTACCGAAGTCCGGAGCTTCCTAGGGCTCGCCGATTATTACCGACGATTTGTCAAAGGTTTCTCGATGATAGCCACACCAATGACGAAGCTACTTCAAAAGGATGTTAAGTTTGAATGGACGGAGAAATGTCAGAAAAGTTTCGATCAACTGAAAACTCATTTGACTGAAGCTCCAATTTTAGTGCAACCCGAATCAGGTAAAGAGTTTGTCATCTATAGTGACGCATCCTTACTTGGGTTGGGTTGCGTATTGATGCAAGAAGGTAGAGTTGTGGCCTATGCGTCGAGACAATTGAAGCCACACGAGAGAAATTATCCGACCCATGACCTCGAACTAGCTGCCATCGTGTTTGCTTTGAAAATATGGCGACATTATTTGTTTGGTGAGAAGTGCCATGTATTTTCGGACCACAAAAGTCTCAAGTATTTGATGACTCAACGAGACTTGAATCTGCGACAAAGACGTTGGCTTGAGTTGTTGAAAGATTACGAGCTTGTCATTGATTACCACCCGGGAAAGGCTAATGTGGTGGCAGACGCCTTAAGCCGGAAATCACTGTTTGCTTTGCGAGCGATGAATGTACACTTGTCTGTTCTACCTGACAATGTGTTAGTAGCTGAATTAAAAGCCAAACCATTATTGACTCATCAAATTCGTGAAGCTCAGAAAGTCGATGATGAATTGGTTGCAAAACGGGCTGAGTGTGTTCCGAATAAGGAATTGGAGTTTCAGATTGATGATGATGATTGTTTGAGGTTTAGAAGTCGTTTGTGTGTTCCAAGGAATTCGGAACTCATTTCGATGATTCTGAACGAAGCCCATTGTAGCCGAATGTCAATTCACCCGGGGAGTACGAAAATGTACAACGACTTGAAACGTCGGTTTTGGTGGCATGGTATGAAACGAGACATCTCCGACTTTGTTTCGAGATGTTTAATATGTCAACAAGTGAAAGCGGAACATCAAGTGCCTTCAGGGTTACTTCAGCCGATCATGATACCCGAGTGGAAATGGGACCGAGTCACAATGGACTTTGTGTCCGGACTGCCATTGTCAGCAAGTAAGAAGGATGCGATTTGGGTTGTTGTTGATAGGCTGACTAAGTCGGCTCACTTTATCCCCGTGCGTACGGATTTTTCATTAGATAAACTAGCCGAATTGTATGTCTCTCAGATTGTGAGATTACATGGAGTACCTATTTCTGTCGTATCGGATAAAGATCCGAGATTTACCTCGCGATTTTGGAAGAAATTGCAAGAAGCTTTGGGTACCAAGCTGCATTTTAGCACCGCTTTTCATCCACAAACCGATGGTCAATCCGAGCGGATAATTCAGATACTTGAGGATATGTTGAGATGTTGCATCCTCGAGTTTAGTGGTTCATGGGAACGGTATTTACCCTTGATCGAATTCGCTTACAACAATAGTTTCCAATCAAGTATTAAGATGGCACCTTACGAGGCTTTGTACGGTCGTAAATGCCGTACACCATTGTTTTGGACCGAGCTCGGTGAAAGTAAAATTTTCGGAGTTGATTTGATTAAAGATGCCGAACAGAAGGTAAAGGTAATCCGTGAAAGTCTGAAGGTAGCCACAGATCGTCAGAAATCGTATGCGGATCTGAAACGGAAGGACATTGAATATCAGGTGGGAGATAAAGTGTTCCTTAAAGTTTCGCCTTGGAAAAAGGTACTTAGGTTTGGCCGTAAAGGCAAGTTGAGCCCGAGATTCATTGGGCCGTACGAAATCTCTGAACGAGTGGGGCCGGTTGCATATAGATTGATTTTGCCCCCTGAACTTGAAAGGATACACGATGTCTTTCATGTTTCGATGCTTCGACGCTATAGGTCTGATCCTTCGCACATAATTAGTCCGTCGGAGGTTGAAATTCGAGCCGATATGAGTTATGAAGAAGAGCCGATGTGTATCCTAGCTCGTGAAGTGAAGGAGTTGCGGAACAAAAGGGTTCCGTTAGTAAAGGTGTTATGGCTCAAACACGGGATCGAGGAAGCTACTTGGGAAACCGAGAGTTCGATGAAAGAACGATACCCAAACCTATTTACCGGTAAGCTTTTCGGGGACGAAAATTTCTTAAGTGGGGGAGAGTTGTGACAGCCCAAAATTGACCCTAGTCGGGAAGTGGTTTCGGGACCACAAGACCGAGTCGTAAAAATAATTACTTGCTATATTCTATGCTTATTATGTGTGAACATGAGTATGTGGAAGTTTCACTCCCTAATTTTACCAATTGCATGAGAAATTATTAATTGGGATCGATTTGAGACATGGTAAAAATATGATAGTCTAATTTAAAATGGTCTATTAGTGCATGTACCAAAAAGAGTGGTTTTGCATGTCAAATTGCCCAAAAGATGATGGGTGGCCGGCCAAGGAGTGATGGTGCTCCACTTATTCTAATTTATTATGTTTTGCTTAGTTAACAAATGACTTAAAATAATTATAATAAAATGGAATGAAAGAGAAAAAGGGAAGAGGAGTGTTCATATTCTTCTCCACCTTGCCAAAACCGAAACCAAAGAAGAGAAAAAGGAAAATTCTCATTTAGGCAATTCGGCACTACTTCTTGCTAGTAGGAGGTAAGTTTTGAAGTGTTAGTTAAATCTTCTTATATGTTTAAGTTAATTTGTGAATGTATTTTGACAATATTAAGAAAAATTCAAACTTTTATGATGGTTGGGCACCAAACCGTGTATCAAAGTACTAGAATTAGTAGTTGTTTACATGTATTATTGAATGAGTAGAAGATAGAATGGGGTTTAAATGGAAGGTTCATTTGATTTATTTTTGTCCTTGTATGAAAAGTGGTTCATTGTTAAGGCCGAATGAGTCATGCTAGATTAGTTGAAAAAAAATGTTCATGCTATGAGGTAATTTGAATAATTGACCGAAACATGGAAGGAAGGGCAAGATTTATAAATTATGTTTTAGGGTGAAAGGTATAATGAAAGTTGTATTAAGTTTAATGTGCATACTTTAGTCTAAGTGTTGAGGAGTATTCGGCTAAGATAGTTGAAATGTGGGTGTTGCCGATTTTTAAATTTAGATTATGGGAGTGGCTATAATGGGCATTAAGATGTTGAACTTAAGAAATTAGAAGTATATGAACTTGATAGTATTTAAAAGATAGTACGAATAAATGGGGAGCTTTTGCTAGTTTAGAAGTATACGGTCAAAATGTTTATGAAGTGAAAAAAAAATGTGTTGAATGACAAAATGATGACCAAATGTTATTTTGATAATGATAATGCATTCGGCTTTGAGATGTAATCTAAACATTAGTTGAAATTTTGATATTTGGAACAAGGAGGGTTGCAAGAAGAAGTGGAATAATTAAATTTACATATTTATGAATATCTTGCAAGATAAATTAAACTATTAACTTATTTATTCTAGCTCAAGAATCCAAAGGAGGGGAAACAAGCAAAGGCAAAGCCAAGAATATTGAGTAGTCGATTGGGAAGCATTCCATCCGACTTAAGGTAAGTCATTAAGCATATATTTGGTATTAATTCAAATGGTTATAACATCTATGTAATGATGCTGAATGGAATGAATAAATATATATATATACATGTATGTATGTGATGATGAAATTGTTGAACGAAAAGAAAAGAGGTGAGATGTGTTGAGTTGTTAATCTCGGCACTAAATGTGCAGGTATAACCATTTATGACCATGAGATTGGCGCTAAGTGTGCGGATTTAAATTGTACAGCACTAAGTGTGCGAGTTGGACTATGTAGCACTAAGTGTGCGAATTGACTATGTTGCACTAAGTGTGCGAATTGACTATGTAGCACTAAGTGTGCGAGTTTGATTATGTAGCACTAAGTGTGCGAGTTGACTGTATAGCACTGAGTGTGCGGACTTAATATACATCCTTGAATCATTATGGACACTATGTGTGCGACACTATTGAGTCGATCATGGACAGCGGATCGGGTAAGTGTCTTGAGTTCATGGCTAATAGGTGCTATGTCTATACTTAGTGTTGAGCTTGGTAAGTTTTAACCTATGTGACAAATATACTTGAAGTCACGTACATAAAATTTATCGTAGAATGGGTGAAAGGCCGTTTAGTTGTATGTTTGTAACGAAAATAAAATGATTTATGAAAATGCCTCGAATATCCTATTGATGAGTATGTGGATTGTGAATGCATAAATTGGTATGAAATTGAACCGATAGGTTGGAGGAACTAGAGTATGGTTCGGAATGGATGGAGTAATTAGCCTCGTTCCATTTTGTTTTCTCTTGTGATAATGTTATTGATGGATGGTAGTGCATAGCTTATGACTTACTGAGTTATCAACTCACTCGGTGTTTCCTTGTCACCTATTCTAGGTTTCTTGGACACATCTCTTTTTGCGTGGTCGGGCCGTCATCGAAGTCATCACACCGGATAGCAAGTTTTGGTATTTTCTTCTTCGTCGGCTTAGGTGAACATTTCGGCATGTATAGGCTATTATGTTGTGTTTGAACTTTGGTATGTAAACTTTTAGCCATGCGAAAATGGCATAAATGTTCGGTTGGGTTTGGTTTCATAACGTTAGGTCGTAAATTTTGATGATTCGACCTTTTTATGCCATATGTCATGGTTAATTGTTTTGGTGTTAAAATTTATGATATGGCAATAATGTAGTAGGGAGAAGTTGACAATGATTAGCCTTGGCATGGTTAGTCATGATCATAATTTGTGATATGCATGAGGAATTATTAGTTGGATCAAGGAGTAAACATGAAGTGGGCATGGTTGCCTTCGTAACAGATGCTGGCAGCAGCAGTGACATGAGATTGAAAAATCACTAAAAATAGTAGGAATGAAATTGATTGATGAATAAATTATGTAATCGAAGCTCGATGAGTCTATTTTCATATAGAAGTAACGAAAAGATCATATGGACAGTATGTTAAGAGAAAATCAGGTTCTCGTGGGACAGGGCCAGAACGGTTTCTGGATTCCCTGCTCCGACTTTGGAAATTCATTATAAATTAACCAGAGATAATTAGGAGTCGTACCATATATGTATAGATTCCTCTCTGAGTCTAGTTTCTATAGAAACAAACGGCATCAGTATTGAAGTTATGTACAGGGAGATATCCAGGTCGTAACACGCAAAGGCAGTGTAGTCGACCCCAGTAACTTGGGAGAATTTGACTAATAAACTGTACTAATTGGCCCAACCAAAAATTCTAGAAAAAAACATGTAGATGGGAACATGAGTCTAGTTTCAGGGAAAAATCACGAAACTGATTTTCGAGTTGTGAAACTCAAGATATGATTTTTAAAGCGACAAGTACGCAGATTAGGCAGTGTTTGGAAAATATCTTTATAAGGGGTTTATAGTCTGTTAACACCTCGTGTTCGACTCCGGTGTCGGTCTCGGGTTCAGGGTGTTACAATCAGAACACTTACCGCGCATACTTACCGAATTGGGCCCGTTGGCCCATGACCCGATCTTTGGCCCATTAAGCCCAAATTATCAAAATGTACGAAATCGCGCGTACTGTAGTTTACTACTTTAGATTACCAAATATACAAACCCAACTATCTTACGAGCATTCGCACACTCGCAAATTCCCAAAATACCGACTTTTTGGCATTTCGGCATTTCGGCTTTTGCCAATCTAGTCTAAGAGAGGGTGTCAGTTACATACCTGTTTGGGACGATATGCTGACGAGATCCACACACGAACCGCCTACAATAGGATTACTAACACGTTAATCTAACTATTCAAATACAAACTACGTATTAACTCCTTACAATATTTGGCCAACCACACCTACAGATCATAGTAAGCTTATAAGAAATCAATAAGCAACTCATTAACAAATTTTTGTCAATGTTTACCACATAATCATAATTTCACTGCAAGCTGTCTTCCTGAGCAACAGTCACTAAATTATTTATAACTGGAGCTACGAAACTCCAAATCAAGTATCGTTAATTTTCCCTGAAAATAGACTCATATATCTTTTATCCATAAAATTTTCAGAATTTTGGTTTAGCAATCAATACCAGATTTTCTCAAAGTTTCCCATGTTTCACTGTTTGACTAATCTGACCACTCTTCATTACGAATCAAATTTCTCATTGTACAGAATTCAAAATATGTTCTAGTTTATTCCATTTGAAACTAGACTCATTAAGCTTTAATTACATAATTTATTCAGCTTCTAACTCATCTCTCACAATTTATGGTGATTTTCCAAAGTCACGTTACTGCTGCTGTCCCAAGCAGATTTATTACCAAATCACTCTTTCACACCTAACTTGCATGCTTGTTATTTAAACATGTATATCACCAATCAATCATCACATATCTATGATTTTACTTAAGTATAATCTCCATTTCATCATTTTAAAGCACAACATGTTAGCTGATTTTCCCTTTAACATCTAAGGCACATGCATGCTCATTTGTTTGGCTCAACTTCACCTATCTTCCATTTTTCATCAAAAGAACATGAAACAACAACCATTTCCTTCATTTTAATTCATGACTAAATGCTCACAACACAACTAAAAATCAAAATATACTTCAATAGTTAAGGTAGAATTAAGAAGAACTCATGAACCTCAAAATAGAAGCAAGGTACCAAGAACTTACCTTCAATTTTCCTCCTCCTAATGACCGAATACTCAAGAGCTTTCTCCTCTCCTTTCTCTTCTCTAACTTTCAGCTATGATGATCAAAGATGGACAAAAATTTATTCTTTTCACCCATTTTTCTTTTAATAAAACTTCATATTTCATCCATTTAATTCTTTAATACAAAAGACATGAAATTCTTATAATTAAACATTTACCTAACCCATTATCATTAAAACATTTACCTAACCCATTATCATGGAACATTTACCTAACCTATTATCATGGAACATTTACCTAACCTATTATCAATTTGTATCAATTTGTACCATAAATTATGGATATCAAGTGTACATTTTGTCTACAACAACATGATGGCTGGCCACTTCATGTAAAATGGGAGGTTTGTCATGCAAATCCTCCTATTTTGCACTCCTATTTATTTGGCCACTTCAATTTAGCTATAGCATTTTCAAACATTTTCACATAGGTTCTATTTCATAATTTCACCCCCTTTTTGTTATGGAACAAAAATTAACTAAAATTGTCAGGTTCTATATTAAGCTTGGGCTTTCTAGAGGCCCACTAACATAATTAAACCTATGCCAACATTCACAGGATTCCCGAAAATTGGGGCGTTACAACTCTACCCTCCTTAAAGAAATTTCGTCCTCGAAATTTACCTAATCCAAACAGATGAGGGTATTGCTGTTGCATCGTCTCTTCTGGCTCCCAAACTCAGAAGTTTCTCCTTCCTTAACTTGTTGAAAACGAGTGACCAAAGACTCATCGTTCAACTGTTTTTCCTTAATCTGATCCACCCAGGTTGGCCTCACTTGCAACTCAGCCAATAGACTTCCATCATCATATAGAATCAGACGAGCAAACATTGCTCTCAGATCAGATACAGCTCTACGACTTAGAGCATCGGCTACCACATTAGCCTTGCTTGGGTGATACTCGATCGAACAGTCATAATCCTTCAGCAACTTAATCCATCTCCTTTGCCTAAGGTTCAGCTCCTTCTGAGTCAACAAATACTTAAGACTCTTATGGTCAGTTATATAATACACCTTTCTCCGTACAAGTAATGTCTCCAAATCTTAAGTGCAAATATCACTACTGCCAACTCTAAATCATGAGTCAAATAGTTTCCCTCATGAGGCTTAAGCAATCGTGATGCATATGCAACCACCTTACCCTCTTGCATTAACACGCAGCCCAAACCCACGTGTGATGCGTCACTGTACACACTAAAATCCTTCCCAAACTCCGGCTAAATTAACACAAGTGCTTCAGTCAGAACTTTCTTCAACTTCTCAAAAGCTTCTTGCTATTTCTTAGTCCATACAAACAGTATTCCTTTCCTTATGAGTTTTGTCAAAAGTGCTGCCATCACAGAAAAACCTTCCACAAACCTTCTTTAGTATCCTGCCAATCCTAGAAAACTCCGTATTTCTGACACTGACCTAGGCGGCTTCCACTCCAAAATCGCTTCAATTTTCTGAGGGTCCACCTTAATCCCCTCAGTAGAGACCGCATGTCCTAAGAAGGTTACCTCCCTCAACCAAAATTCACACTTGCTGAACTTCGCAAAGAGTTCTTTCTCCCTTAATACTTATAGTACTATACGGAGATGCTCATCATGTTCCGTTTCAGTTTCAGAATATACCAGGATATCGTCAGTAAAGACGACTACGAACTGATCCAAAAATGGTTGGAACACACGATTCATCAGATCCATAAACGCTGCAGGAGCGTTCGTTAGTCCAAATGGCATAACCAGAAACTCGTAATGACCATACCGAGTCCTGAATGTCGTCTTTTGGATATTTGCCTCCTTGACCCTTAACTGATGATATCCAGATCGAAGGTCGATCTTGGAAAATATAGAAGCTCCTCTAAGCTGGTCGAATAGATCGTCAATCCTTGGCAGTGGATACTTATTCTTAATTATCAGTTTGTTCAACTGGCGATAATCAATGCACATCCGCATTGTACCATCCTTCTTCTTCACGAATAGCACCGGTGCTCCCCATGGATACATGTTTGGCCTAATAAAGCCCCTATCCAACAACTCTTGAATTTGAGCATTTAACTCTACTAACTCATTCGGTGCCATCCTATACGGTGCGATAGACATAGGCGCCATTCCAGGCAACAAGTCTATTCCAAACTCAACTTCTCGATTCGGAGGCAATCCTGGAAGCTCCTCCGGAAAAACATCTTGGAACTTCTTTACGGTCCTAACCTTATCCACTGTCAGTCCCTCCTCTTCTGACTAACTTACAAATGCCAAATAGACCTCACAACCTTTCTGAATCCACTTTTCGGCTCTTAAAGCCGACACCACATTGGACAAATAATCCCTTCGCTCACCTATCACCATAACCTCCTCATCCGTTATGGTCCTTAACACCATTCGTTTAGCAGCACAATCCAGAGTCACTTTATACTTAACAAGCCAGTCCATTCCCAAAATAAG
The DNA here is from genome assembly GCF_007990345.1 of Gossypium hirsutum. NCBI lineage: Eukaryota > Viridiplantae > Streptophyta > Magnoliopsida > Malvales > Malvaceae > Gossypium > Gossypium hirsutum. The sequence continues at coordinate 89,701,128 of NC_053425.1, read as the reverse complement.
ATCAAACTCTCTGAATGGTAACTCCATCAGATCTCCAGGGAAAATCTTACCTTGAGTTTCTAAGGGTACATTCCTATACAGTTTGTCTACCCTAACCGAGTGACCCAAGGGACTTAGTACAGATACCCCACTCACAATCTCCTCAGAGTAGTCCAAGTCGTCCATAATCCGTTCTGTGGCCTCCAACCAATATTCCGCCACATTCGGGGCTATATCAGACACGCCCTTAAAGATCTCCGTTCCGTTAGTCCCGAAGCCATTCAGAAATAGATCCCTGAATTTCATTGCCCGAACTTGCTCCGGCAACCCTTTCCAGAACACGAAGCATTGTATTTGATAGGGCATCATCCTCGGCACCGCGGTCATGAGACTCTACCTCTGTTGCCGGTGGTACCGGTGCATCCACCGCCAGCATATTTCTCGAAGACGAAGATCTCGCTCGAGCACTTCCTCGGCTCTGTCCACAGCCTCTTGTACTCATATTGTATTATCTTGATTACGACTTTTATGCATCAATTAATATTTCAGTGTTTATTACAGATGTTTTATGAATCAGACAGTGGTTCAGAGTTTGTTTTCGCATAATCGAAGTCTAGCTATAGTTTCAGTCTCTTATCAGATTTTCCTATGGTTTCAGTATCATCCTATCTAGGGTTTCAGTACAGACAGATAAGACAAAAAAAATATTCAGAAGAGTTCAGAGTAATACTTACAGGCTTGAGCCGGAGATTCGGAATGCCACCTTCTAAAGATCTAAATTTTGAAAATCGAGTTTTTTGCATTCTTTATAAAATTTTCATTTTCGAAAATCTTTATTTTTGTAAACCCATTCCATAACCAAGTTGTTGCAACCTAGGCTCTGATACCACTAAATGTAACACTCCAAACCCGGCCCAGAAGTTATGGCCAGATCCGGCATGCCACATCAAAAACATAAAAAAAAAATTCCATTCTAAGTCCAGAAAATTGTACTTGATGTTCAAAAGATTAATTCATTAAGGGTTAAAGTGAATGGAAGCTGTGCACCAGGTAGGAAACTGAAAAAGAGGTGGTGAGTCCATCGGACTGCTTAAGTACCAAGCTCCCTTCGGATCCAATCCTAGACATGCATACCGCCATTACCACACTTAACGTCATGGATATTTCTAGGAAACCGATTTGATTAAATCATTTTTAGGAAAAGTGATTAATTTTGGAAAATACTTTCATTGCAGAAGCTTTGCTTATTGTCATGTTATTTTGAAATCAACTGTTGTTTTTGAAAACGCGCCCTAAAGCTATCCAATTTCAACAGTTAAAATAAGTATTACCTATCTTAGTAATACATATTAAAACCATCAAAAATAATTAAGCGGCCTTATTACATTTAAAAACCCAAAACTTCAAACGTAAATAAAAGGATGTCCAGTTCACCAGAAGAAAATCAAACTTTCAGAACGGGTGGCCACTCCGAATTCCCTCACAGCTCCAAGCCCACTATAGTTGGGGATTACCTGCGTGGATGAAAATAAAAGGGGTGAGTTTGGGGAAACTCAGTGTGTAAATTAACCCAACCATAGCCTATATCAGCTCAAACCACAGAAATAGAATAAGTTGGCCTTAGCCCAGAACAGAATTCAGAATAAAGCCCATAGGTCCATAACAGAACAGAACAGATATTACATGTTTATGCAGAAACCCAACCATATCCAACCGTATACACCCCCGTACCAACCTTACACCGTGTGGGGAGACAACTCGACCCACCCAACCGCTACACACCACAGAATTTGCAGCATGGCTGCCAGAACAGATATTGTGACAGAGTCACCAGATACAGATAATCATCGCAGAGCCACCAGAACAGATATATGTGGCAGAGCCACCAGATCAGATATTTGTGGCAGAGCCACCAGATCAGATATTTGTGGCATAGCCACCCGAACGGTTCCTCCATAATATAACCCATGTCCCCATGCAACAGATATATAATCATGGCATACATCATACAGAATCAGATCGTCATGCTTTTCAGTCAAAATTAACCCTAGGGGTATAACGGTAATTTTGCACCTAGGGGTATAACAGTAATTTTCCATACATAGGGGTATTATAGTAATTTAGCTACTTTTAAGGTTTTCATGCATATCCTAACTATTTACGTACTATCAGAATACTTACCCCGCATACTTACCGAATTGGGCCCGTTGGCCCATGAACCCGATCTTTGGCCCATTAAGCCCAAATTATCAAAATGTACGAAATCGCGCGTACTGCAGTTTATTACTTTAGATTACCAAATATACAAACCCAACTATCTTACGAGCATTCGGACACTCGCAAATTCCCAAAATACTGACTTTTTGGCATTTCGGCATTTCGGCTTTTGCCAATTTAGTCTAAGAGAGGGTGTCAGTTACATACCTGTTTGCGACGATATGCTGACGAGATCCACACACGAACCGCCTACAATAGGATTACTAACACGTTAATCTAACTATTCAAATACAAACTACGTATTAACTCCTTACAATATTCGGCCAACCACACCTACAGATCATAGTAAGCTTATAAGAAATCAATAAGCAACTCATTAACAAATTTTTGTCAATGTTTACCACATAATCATAATTTCACTGCAAGCTGTCTTCCTGAGCAATAGTCACTAAATTATTTATAACTGGAGCTACGAAACTCCAAATCAAGTGCCGTTAATTTTCCCTGAAAATAGACTCATATATCTTTTATCCATAAAATTTTCAGAATTTTTGGTTTAGCAATCAATACCAGATTTTTCTCAAAGTTTCCCATGTTTCACTGTTTGACTAATCTGACCACTCTTCATTACGAATCAAATTTCTCATTGTACAGAATTCAAAATATGTTCTAGTTTATTCCATTTGAAACTAGACTCATTAAGCTTTAATTACATAATTTATGCAGCTTCTAACTCATCTCCCACAATTTATGGTGATTTTCCAAAGTCACGTTACTGCTGCTGTCCCAAGCAGACTTATTACCAAATCACTCTTTCACACCTAACTTGCATGCTTGTTATTTAAACATGTATATCACCAATCAATCATCACATATCTATGATTTTACTTAAGTATAATCTCCATTTCATCATTTTAAAGCACAACATGTTAGCTGATTTTTCCCTTTAACATCTAAGGCACATGCATGCTCATTTGTTTGGCTCAACTTCACCTATCTTCCATTTTTCATCAAAAGAACATGAAACAACAACCATTTCCTTCATTTTAATTCATGACTAAATGCTCACAACACAACTAAAAATCAAAATATACTTCAAGAGTTAAGGTAGAATTAAGAAGAACTCATGAACCTCAAAATAGAAGCAATGTACCAAGAACTTACCTTCAATTTTCCTCCTCCTAATGACCGAATACTCAAGAGCTTTCTCCTCTCCTTTTTCTTCTCTAACTTTCAGCTATGATGAACAAAGATGGACAAAACTTTGTTCTTTTCACCCATTTTTCTTTTAATAAAACTTCATATTTCATCCATTTAATTCTTTAATACAAAAGACATGAAGTTCTTATCATGAAACATTTACCTAACCCATTATCATTAAAACATTTACCTTACCCATTATCATGGAACATTTACCTAACCTATTATCATGGAACATTTACCTAACCTATTATCAATTTGTATCAATTTGTACCATAAATTATGGATATCAAGTGTACATTTTGTCTACAACAACATGATGGCTGGCCACTTCATGTAAAATGGGAGGTTTGTCATGCAAATCCTCCTATTTTGCACTCCTATTTATTTGACCACTTCAATTTAGCCTATAGCATTTTCAAACATTTTCACATAGGTTCTATTTCATAATTTCACCCCTTTTTGTTATGGAACAAAAATTAACTAAAATTGTCGGGTTCTATCTTAAGCTTGGGCTTTCTAGAGGCCCACTAACATAATTAAACCTATGCCAACATTCACAGGATTCTCAAAAATTGGGGCGTTACAGGTAGCCAAAGAGGGACTAAAGATACCACTGTACGATCTGAGGCTAAAGCACCTGCCAGAGCCTACGTCATTCGAGGTCGTGAGGAAGCTTCTTCTCTCGATGTTATAACTAGTGCTTTTACACTTTACGATACTTCTGTGATTGCATTAATATATCTAGGATCGACACATTCGAATATATGCATGAATTTAGTATCCAGTAAGACTTCGCCTGTAGAGTCTACTGAATTCGTAATTAGAGTATCGAACCCCCTAGGTAAAAGTGTTTTAGTTGAAAAAGTTTGCAAGAATTGCCTGTTAATGTTTCGAGACATTTATTTCCCGGTTGATCTGATGTTATTACCCTTTGATGAGTTTGATATAATTCTGGGTATGGATTGGCTAACATTGCATAATGCTATTGTGAATTGCAAACGGAAGACTACTGATTTGAGATGTTGGAATAATGAGATTATCCAAATTGAATCAGATGATTTAAATGGTTTACCAGCGTGGTTTCCTTGATGTAAGCTCAAAAATATGTGAAAAAGGGTTGTGAAGCCTACTTTGCCTATGTAATTGATTTGAAAGTGACTGAAAAGAACATTGAATCAGTGCCTATTGTCTGTGAATTCCCTAATGTGTTTCCTGAAGAACTTCTGGGATTACCTCCAATACAAAAATTTGAATTTGGCATTGAATTAGTGCCAGGAACTACTCCGATATCGATAGCTCCGTATAGAATGACTCTGACTAAATTAAAAGAATTAAAGTCTCAATTGCAAGAATTAACAGATAGAGGTTTCGTACAACTGAGTTATTTGTCTTGGGGTGCTCCTGTTTTGTTTATGAAAAAGAAAGACGGCATGATGAGATTGTGCATTGATTATCGATAGCTCAATAAAGTGACGATAAAAAACAAATATCCTCTGCTACGTATAGATGATTTGTTCGATCAGTTGAAAGGAGCTACTCTGTGTTCAAAAATAGATCTGGGATCGGGCTATTATCAATTGAGAGTAAATGATTCAGACATACTGAAAACTGCATTCAGAACTCGGTACGGACATTATGAGTTTTTGGTTATACCTTTTGGAATAACGAATACACCTGCTGCTTTTATGGATTTGATAAACAGAATTTTCAAACCGTACCTAGATCAATTTGTTGTTATGTTTATTGATGATATTTTGATATATTCACGAGATGAAACAGAACATGCTAAGCATTTGGGAATAGTGCTACAAACTCTGCATGATAAACAGTTATTTGCTAAGTTTAGTAAATGTGAATTCTGGCTATGCAAAATTGGTTTTTTGGGGCATATTGTGTCAGCATCGAGTATCCGAGTTGAACCAAGCAAGATTTCAGCTATAATAGATTGGAAGCCTCCGAGAAATGTATTTGAAGTTCTTAGTTTTCTAAGATTAGCTGGCTACTATAGACGATTTGTAAAAGGTTTTTCAACAATTGCTGCTCTGTTGATGAGACTGTTACAGAAAGATGTGAAATTCGATTAGTCTGAAAAGTGTCAGAAAAGTTTTGATCAATTGAAAATCTTATTGACTGAAGCTCACGTGTTAGTATAGTCAGGTTCGAGTAAAGAATTTTTCATTTACAGTGATGCTTCTTTGAGTAGTTTAGGTTGTGTTCTGATGCAAGAAGGCAAAGTTATAGCCTATGCTTCAAGACAGTTAAAACCACATAGAAATAATTATCCGACGCATGACCTTAAATTAGCTGTTATTGTATTTGCTCTAAAATTCTGGCGACAATATCTGTGTGACAGCCCAAAATTGACCCTAGTCGGGAAGTGGTTTCGGGACCGCTAAACCGAGTCACCGAAATGTTTGAATGTGATATTTATTGTCTAGAATATGTAATTATGAATGTGTGAAATTTTCAAGCTTCGATTTAGTCGATTGCATGTGAATTTAGTCAATAGGACTTATGTGCGACATTTTTGAAATGTGATAGGTCGAAGCATAAGGACCTATTAGTGCATGAAATAAAAAGGGGGGACTTGCATGTCAAATTCCCCCCTAATTAGTAGTGGCCGGCCATGACAAGCATGGTAGACCAAGTGTGATGGGCAAGACATGTCATAGACATGTTGTGTTGGTG